>NC_068983.1:86439181-86442209 GCF_001194135.2 Octopus bimaculoides
ATATATATATATATATATATATATATATACATATATATATACATATATATATACGAGGTTAGTGTTGGAGTGTTAGGGAGTCTCTGCCTTCAACAAATCGATCCCACTGCTTATTATTTTTCAAATCTAGTACTTATTCCAGCGGTCTCTTCTGCGAAAATGCTTATGTTACGGGGACGTAAGCAAACCAGCACCGGTTATGAAGCAATGGAGGAGGAGAAGAACAAAGCAATAATACACACATACATACATACATACATACATGCATGCATACATACATACATACATACATACATACACATATATATATTTGTAACAAATAAACAAAAACAAGGAAAAGCACAAGAAGAACAAGTTTTCACAAAGTTGCTACTAGTTTCACGCTTAAAAAGGAAAAGACAAAACGAAAGGGGCCTTTGCTGTTTCGGATGTAGCGCCCTTCGTTAGTACAAAGAAGAAAGAAAAAGCGGAAGGAAGAGAAAAAGTTAGGGGTCGGGAGGGGAAACAGTTCAATGAGTGAGGAATTAAGAAGAGAGGAAGAGTCCGGGAGTTGTGCGCATATAAAGGAGAGCCTGTATGTAAGGAGATAGGCACATGTGTGAGCGGTGTGGGGTACTGGTGCTTGGCTGCGGTGAGTGGAGTTGAGCGGAATGTGAATGTGGTAAAGGTGAGAGGAAGGCGTGGAAGCAGAAAACAAGGAGAAAAGAGTAGAGGAAATGATGTATTAGGGGAGACAGAAAATGAAAGGAGGTACAAGTTGAGGAAAAGTGGCTAACTAGATAAAGGTGGAAAAAATATATAGGTAAGTTCATATATATATATTTCGTTATGTCTAGGGATATATATATATATATATATATATATATATATATATATATATATATACACAAATACGGAGATGTGGTGCAAAGTTCCTGGCTTTGAGTAAAAGAAAATACAGGAGGATCAGCTAATTATGATTTAATTCAATATATTCCCGTCTCAGATTCACACACTTATTGCAGCCATCCTTCAGTTTTTCTAAGCCTTGTTAAAGAACTCGGAAGCTTGGGCCTCCAAGTAGGCTTTCACGATACCCTTAAAGCCAGGAACCTTTCAGCATCCTCTCGTGTATACATACATACATACATACATACATACATACATACATACATAGACACATACATGTATGTATGTATGGATGGATAGATGGATGGATGGATGGATGGATGGATGGATGTATAGACAAGTTTCCACACAGTTTCCGTCAACAAAATTCACCCACAAAGCATTGTTCGGCCAGGGGCTAACCAGGAAGTCACTTGTTCAAACTGAATCCGAAACCACATAGTTGCAAAGCAAGCTTCTTAACCACACAGCCATGCCTTAAACAGCATATTGAATATACAACCTCAACGAAGTTGATAATGTGCGAAGCGGAGGACATTGACAGAAAGGAGAAATATTCCAACAGATGATTTTATTTAATCCTCAGCTTCATGCTACGGTTTTCCGAAGCGTAATGCTACTGCTTCCTGAAAAGGTACGATCGAATCATGAACGAAAACATCAGAATTTCTCAAAATATGCCTGAAGAATATGAAGGGAAAAAATCGTGGAATTTCACCAGTTTATGATCAACGCCAGGATGGAAACAAATTATGAACTCGGGGTAAAAAAACAACAACACAAAAGACAATTAACATTCGATTTGTCAAAATGGTGTATATAAAAAACAATAACTCGAAACCGTTTTATTTTGTTTTTAATTATTGGACACAAAACTCTCATTACTAATCTCTAAATGAAAACAATGCCAAAGGGAAATATTCCACCTAGTGTACTTGTGTATAGCATAGACAGACTTTATTTCTTTTTTATGTAAATCGCACATGTGCTCGATATATACTTGTAAAGAGTCTCACAAAGTGTAGTTTACACGAATATATATATACCCACAAACACACACATACATATATATAGCTAACATCTGTTCTCATGACTATTCTATGACTAACATTTATTTCTATGACATTTTCGTGACTAACATCTGTTTCTATGACTCCCATCATGAACTTGAAATATATACGTAGAATAAGTTTATCTCCTGATATATTTAAAAACAAAAACAATTGTGACTGGTTATTGTTACATATAAAACAATGTAGTACTTGAGATGTTTAAAAAAATACCTCATTTACAAACGTTCTGATATACTTAACTTAAAATGTGATCGTATCCTAAATATATCTATATTATATACTATCTGTATATATGTGTGTGTGTGTGTGCGCGCGCGCGCGCGTGTGTGTGTGTGTGTGTGTGTGTGTGTGTGTGTGTGTGTGTGTGTGTGTGTGTGTGTGTGTGTGTGTGTGTGTGTGTGTGTGTGTGTGTGTGTGTGTGTGTGTGTGTGTGTAGCCTTGTATTAGTAGTATTGAGATCTGATTGATTAGAGCTTCTAAAACAAGGTATACTGGCTCATATCCAGATGTGGTGGAGATTCGCCATTCCATAATTAACACGAACTTTTATTTTCTACTCAATTTAACCATCGAAATATTTGTGTAAGTCATTAAAAGAGGAGTAATGTAATTTCAACATAGATTATTGATTGAATGACTGTTAAAGTAATAAAAAACACTAATGACAGATACACGGATTAATAATACGCTGAGTATACCTTAAGTATTGAAAACTGATTTACTGAATACGAGATGAGTCAAAGAAAGTGCCTTCTAAGTGAACACTCGACAGATTAGAAGTAGTAACCAAATGTTCTTTAAATCGCACCCTATTATCTTAAAGAAGGTAAGGCACGATAGATAAGGTAGGTCTAGATATACTATGCTTGAAAAGTAAAAGTTGGCTTCGTCACGGCTGGAATGCCTTTGATCATGTGTCAACTGAATCAGTCCTTAGCGAAACAACAACTGAATCTGAATCCTATAAAAGAGTAAATAGAACTAGAAGGTTGTTGACTCACATGCATATGCACATTCATGCACACACGCATAGATATGCACAAAATATGCATGCATCCCCTATATAT
>NC_068983.1:86442261-86443614 GCF_001194135.2 Octopus bimaculoides
TATATATATATGTATATATATATATATATATATATATTACACAGATAGCAACACTGAAGCAACACCTAAAACACAGACACGAAATAAAAACTGAAATTCTGCTTAACGCTGCAACATTATCGAAATCGAAGCTAGTTCACTGACAGAATTTTACATGGGTACTTGAAAAAATCAGATAATAGAGGGAATAAACCACACTAAAAGCCATTCACAGATTACTAACAAATCTATAATTTCATCCTGAGAAGATTCGTTCCATTCAAACCATTCAAAAGAAACTTCCATGCAAAAGGTGGCAAGTGTTAGATGACAACAAATGTAAGATATGCAAAGCCAAAATTAAAGGCATTAACCACATCATTGAGAGAGAATTTGAATGTTCTCTAGTTCTTCAGATACTATCTTCCTAAGACGTTTGAAGTTGTAGTCAGCAAAATATGGAACAGAGCGGGAAAGAAAAGATGGGTTCTATTTTAGGCACAAAACCGACAATATTAAAAGGAGATTATGAAGTCGGTGACATTGACGTAGTGCTTGACCGGTACTTTTATCGAACCCAAAAGGATGAAAGGCCAATTTGACTTCGGCAGAATTTGATCTCAGAGCATAAAAAGCCGAAACAAATACCACAAAGTATTTTCGATACTGTAGCAATTCTGCCAGTTCGCCACCTTATTGAGAGAGGGAAATAAAATGAAAAATGAAAAACATTAACATTTTGACGTTGACAGATCAAAAGAGTATTAATGGAAACTAATTATAAAGTTGCGACCAAATTAAAGGACAACCGACCTGATATTGTTATCTGGCACAAAGTAATAAAATAGGTTCTATTGTAGGAGTCACCTCTCCAATTGAGCATCAATATGGTAAGAGAATACAGGGTAAACTTTTTTTATAGAAATTAATACATGTTTGTTTTGTTTTGTTTTTAATGGTTTTCCCCATGATAACTATAATGTAATTGGTTTTCTTAACACAGGGTGTCAAATCATGTTACCGTAGGACAAAGAACTGTAAATCCGAAATCATCATTATCATTATCATCACCACCACCACCACCACCATCACCATCATTATCGTTATCGTCATTTTCCACATCGTCGTTGTCATCTTCAGCATATTTGTCAACGTCATTAACATTAAATCTAAAATAGACATCATCATCATTATACTTATCACGATCATTGATATTATACTTAATACCATCATCGTCGTCATCGTCGTCATCGTCGTCATCGTCTTCGTCGTCCTGGTCGTCATTATATATATATATATATATATAGGTATATATATATAGGTATATATATATATATATATACATATATATATATATATATATATATATATATA
>NC_068983.1:86448867-86454844 GCF_001194135.2 Octopus bimaculoides
ATATATATATATATATATTCATATATATATATTCTTATAATTTCTCTCTCTCTCTCTCTCTCTCTCTCTATATATATATATATATATATATATACACACACATATATTATATCTATATCTATATATATATATATATATATATATATATATACATACATACATATACCAAACACAAACTCACACACACACATATGCACACGCATATCCATACATGTTTATATGTACTCATATGTACAAACATGTAAGGGAGCTGTTGGGTATATAAATATATATATACACACACACACACAGAGAGAGAGAGAGAGAGAGAGAGAGAGAGAGAGAGAGAGGTAGATAGATAGATAGATAGATAGATAGATAAACAGACAGACAAAAGTCATGGTCGGGTAACTGAGTGTCAGTGATGCTGTCTCATCGGGTGGAGTAGAATGAATGAACGAATGTGTGTGTGCGCGCGCGTGTGTGTGTGTGTGTGTGTGTGTGTGTGTGTGTGTGCGCGTGCAGCTTCTTTGGGTCAACATTCTGACAACTATAATTTCAAAATAGGTTCGAACTTGCCAAAGGTTGAAGAATGGGTCTACACATAATTGTTTTCCAACGTAGCACATAAGCATATTGGATTGAAGGGTGAAGTGATTCACAATGTCCTTGTATATATGTATGTATGTATATATGTATGTATGTATGTATACATTCACAAATGCATGCACACACACACACACACACACACACACACACACACACACACACACACACACACACACACACACACACACACACACAAACACACAAGCATATAATTATATATATGTATATATTCCAAACTATGTGTCGTTCTATACGTGAGAACATAGTGCATGCATGTATATGGACATATATGCGTGAGTACAAGTATTATATATATGTGTGTGTGTGTGTGTTAGTATGTGAGTGTGTGAGTGTATGTATGCACAAAGAGATTTATGTACGTGCGTATACACACGCACACACACTCATGCACGCACACACACTCACACACACACATACACACATATATATTCACGCATGTATTGAATGCCTCTGCACATTTGTAGATTGCTCTTTAGATCAATTAGGTTATCAATCTTTGGCAAAGTCATTCCAATAAATTGGTGCTGATGGGACATATATCATAGAGGTTGGAGCATTAGCAATGTCTTGAGGCATTTTGACTACCATCACCACCGCCACCGCCACCATCACATACCCACCCCCACCAACCTTTTAGTACCTCCAACTGCGTCTTTAACAACGTCTGTAACAACTGCAACATTATTGGCAATAACGACATCGTCAATAGCATCTATACAGTTTCTTAGCCTGCTAGAAACAGCAGGCAACTGCGACTCAAATTACACCTTCCTTTGTAATGAGATGAAGAGCGCACTGAATAATGCAATCCTCGACATAATGTGTCTGAAAAAAGGTAGGATTGTCACTGTTGGAACGTCATTGATCCTGGGTCTGCTCGATTATATTTGATTTGGTGTTAAACAATATAAACCTAACGATATGACAACATCGTCTCTGTAAGTCATTTGCGAGAGGGAGTTTTTTTTTTTATTTTGTCAGTCACTTTTTCACGCCCTTGGTGGCCCTAATTGTTATTGTTTTTAGTCTCAGGTCAAATCCTTCAGATCTGACCTGGGACAAAACAACATCAGTACCAGCAGGAACAGTAGCAATATTCCCTAATGACTCTACCAGCTCTCCACGCTCCTCCGCCTAATGAGGGTTTCTACATCGGCAGAAAGCGAGAAATTTACGTGAGGAAAAAAAACGGTAACGTTGACCTTGGCAGAATTGAAACTTAGAACATGAAGAGCCATCATTGAATACTAAAAGACATTTTCTCCGACGCTCTATCGATTCTGCCAATGCATCGCCGAAATAATTCTTTCACCTATAGGCACAAGACCTGAAATTTTAGGAGGAGTGGCGGGGTCGCTTGTCAATTAGACTGACGCCAGTGTTCATCTGGTACTTATTCCATTGGCCTCGAAAGGACGAAAGGCAAAGTCTACATTGGCAGCATTTGAACTCAGAGCATAAAGAACCGAAACAAATGTGCGAAGTATTTTATCCGGCGTGCTAAGGGTTCTACCAGCTCACCGTTCTTCATCGCCTAATAATTGTTTCTAATTTAAGCAGAAGACCAGAAATTCTGAGGTGGGGGGATGAAGTTTGTCGTTTACGTTCACCTCACTTAATTGGTATTTTATTTTATGGACCCTTGTAAGGTTGAACGATAAAGTTGATCTTAGTAAGATATGAACTCAGAATGTAGAAAGCCAAAAGAAATATTGTAAACCGATAATGCTCTTTTATGTTCTGAGTTCAAATTCTGTCAAATTTGCTTTCATCCCTCCTGCGCCGGTAAAATAAAATAAAATAACAGTAAAGTTTTGGGGTCGATATGATCCAAACTGTATGTATAGCCCTGCTCTGCATTTGAAAGCATCGCAGCTGCATTTGCAACTACAAGTGCTGTTATAGATGTTATTGCGACTGCTACTACTTCCCTGGTTGTTCTTACCTTGTCTTAATCTACCAGGAAACACGGTAATTGTAACAACAGCAACATCGAGCAAGAACAAATACAATAACTGCACTAGAATTCATAGTGCCGCCGCCGCCGCCGCCACCATTCCTCTATCACAACGACAGTAACAATAACAACAGCATGAAGCGACATAAGATGAGATTTTGATCAATACTGGGTTAAAAAGACTTCAAATTTCTTTTCCTTTCATTCTTTCTTCTTCGTCTTCCAACTCTCATGGAGGTTCTTTTTTTCTTTCTTATTTTTCTGATAATTGCGTCTTTGAGATGTGAAAACCTTCAGATACAGCCATGTTGTCAGTTGCTACGTGTCTCCTCCATTACATAGACAACAGTCATGTTGACAGATTGGTTCCAATGATAAATCTGATGACTAACCCGAAAATAACATGAACGAAATCGATGAAACGATCCCAAGAAAACAATAAATAAATAAATAGAATAAATTCGATTTGATCGAATGTTATCATCGTACCCTACATAACCAAATGTAAACGGTTTACGTTAGAAGATCGATAGTTCGTTTCAGTTCCGACTATAAACTGAGCTCAGGCGATAATAGCCATGTCATGGCAAACTATAAGAAGTGTTCGGTGATTCTGGTACAGGCATTCCATCTATGAGACTAACAAGAGAAGTCTCTATACAGTTGATCAAGCTGCTAGAAATAGAATCTAGATCTACCTCAAATCCCACGCTACGATTTATATGTATTTTAAAGAACACTTTGGAATAGATTATGTTTGAATAAAAGATAGGACGGTTACCACTGGAACCTGTTTATTCGTAAATCGACAGGATCAGGACTTATCTAAGATAAAAAATCAATAAGTGTACAACAACGATATAGTATAGTAACACTAATTGATATATCAGATATCAAATATATTCCTAGATAAAATGGCAAATTGGCAGAATTGCTAAAGCATTCAGATATGATATCTTTGCAGCGTTCGTTTCGACTCTGTGCGTTTTGAGATCAAATCCCACCGAGGTCAACCCTGCCTTTCATCCTCTCGGGATTGATAAACAGAATAACAGTTTAGGACAGTGAATTAACAGAATATAAAATGTAAGATCTGAAGCCTTGTATTTGTTTAGGATGTGTGCATTCTGAGTCGAAATCCCACCATCGTAATAAAGATGAAATGCTTGGGAATCCTTAAACGAATGTCCAAGCATTTTCAGCTGATCTCTGTCTGTGCCAGCACTCTAACAAACAGGAGAGATTGCAAGGGGATCTTTCAAGTAAGTGTACTCCAAGAAAAAAGTATATTTTGTCTGAGAAAATGAACAAGCTGACTTTGAATCAAACAACGGTAGAGCACATTTTTGTTGTATGTTATTTTATTGTGGAGTTCATTGGATGTGTTGGGTTGAAATATCATCTCATATATTTCAGTGAACCAACAAGCAAAGTCAGACCAACTAATGTTTACATAACCGAGAAACTAGTTAAAAAATTTAGATAAGTCTTTTTCAAATTACTACAAACTCGAAAAGGTAGAGAAAGACGCATTGGATATAGAAGTCCTATATACTCAATGTCAGAGGAAAAGACAAGACCGTTGTCGCCGAAAGTCTTCCGACCATAAATTCTTCGTCAATACTGACCTGTGGCTAAACAACGACAAAAGCAATTGACGTTAAATGAGGGAGAGAAATATTTTCGGTTGCATAGCTAAAATGGGTGAAAGTATGGTGTGTGGTTAAGAAGTTTACCTAGCAACTATCTGGTTTCATGTTCGATCTTACTGCATACTAACTTGAGCAAATGTCTTCTATCATAACCTCAGATCGACCGAAATCTGGTGAATAAAATTTGGCTGACAGAAAATGTTTCAAAGCTTGTCAGAAGGCCGTTGATGTGTTGGGATAGTGGACTTAATCCGTCGCTGGATGTCATACCATACCACATCTTGGATCTCGGGTGCCTTTAATAGAGTCCACCCTGGAGTAAGAATTCGGGTCAAGTCTCCAGTCGGAGGATAAATTCCACCTCATACCCTACCAATCTTGGAAGGACTGGAAAGGTTCTCGTATGCTTCTCCTACTCTTCTGACTAAGGCAATATTTCAATATGCTGTTGGTAAATTTACCAACTGAAAAATTGAACCCAGCCTGTAAACCAACTACTCTGATGTTCGGTCTCACACTAGTGTCCCCTAATCGTTTCAACTTGCATCGTCATTGGATTTGGGACAGGGGCTTCTGACTCACTGGACTCAGGAGTCTGTAAGCCAGTCAGCTTGTCCTGTTAATGTTTACTGTATATTTCTGACAACTTCTGCTATATCTTTGGTGTTTTTCATTCCTTTCTTTTTATTCATTGATCGTTTTAATTTACGCCCCACCCTTCTTCTTAATCTTTCATTCACTCATTCATTTCTTTCTTCTCCCTTCTCTTCTTCCCCTTCGCCTCCAATTTCTCCTTACTCTTGGCAATGATTTATTTATTTTCCTTTTTTTGCATTCCTCTATAAAGTTATTCCTCCTTCCTTCAATACTTCCTTTCTTTTCTCAATCATTCAGTCATATTCTTACTGTCCTTCCTTTTCCTATTCATTCATCTCCTTTCTTTTCTAGTTTAATTTTTTTCATTTTTTTCAAATTTCATTTCTTTGTTATTATTCTTTTGGATTATTTCCTACAATTATTCCTTTCGGCCTTCCTTAATTTTATTCCTTTCTTCCATTCATACTTCTACAAGATACTCTCGTTCTTCCCCACATTCATTTATTTATTCATTGATTCTTTCTGGGCTTTCAGTTCTAAATATTTTTTAAATAGTTTTTTCCCCCTTCATATTATAACTGTGTTCTTGTTTAGCCGCACGTTGGTCCTGATCGAACAAAAACCTATGATCGAAGACAATCCACTTGAGACCATTTCCATTTTTTCGCGATGCATATGATTGCATTACTTAACATACACACTTAACTTACTAAGGTGTTAGTCTAATGAGATTTGGTTGATGTTTCTTGCAGACTAAGCGGCTACATAAAGCAGAAATGGATAATTTTCTTTCAAGAATTGTGCCGCATCAGATATGACTCATCATCAGGCGGGTCACACAACGAAAAAAATTCAAGGTAGGTTTTTTTTGTTAGGCATGCCATTAAGAAAATCGTGCAGGCCACAATTTATCCATGACGGACGTAAAGGTTTCCATTTTAGCTTGTGCTGTATTTTAATAAAAATAAATAATATTATCAAAGGGAAATAACTCAAATACCAATGGCAAGAATTTGAATAATTAAATTAAAGGGTTGAATATTCCATCATCTCTTTCCATATATTTACATTTTAACCGCCCTCACCAACACCATAATCTACCACCATCTTTCTGACCCTTTACACACACACACACACACACACACACACACACACACACACA
>NC_068983.1:86456569-86457619 GCF_001194135.2 Octopus bimaculoides
ATATATATATATATATATATAAATATATACATATAAACATGAAGCATTGCAAATATCAAATATACACACAAATATTACATACAAGCATACACGCACACACACACAATCACACACACGCACATATATTTATATAGATAGATAAATATATAAAACATATACGTATTTATGCATGCACACACGTATACACACATATGCATACGTGTATATATATATATATATATATATATATATATATATATATATATATATATATATATACATATATATATATACAGAGTAAGACAGAGAGAAATGCAGACATATGCATATATGTACACATATGCATATATGTACACATATGCATTCAAGATAAACATAAATGCATATGTACATATAATACAAATTTTCGTAAAAACAACGTTTTTAGTATATTTACACTGACGCAGATTCCTATTCATGAAGGGTTGTTTACATTTGTACATACATCTTTACAAACAAACACACACGTGTGTGCGTGTGTGTGTATGCATGCATATACATATATATATATATGTATGTGTGTGTGTGTGTGTGTGTGTGTGTGTGTGTGTGTGTGTGTTGAATGTACGTGTGTGTGTATGTGGAGGGGTAAATACGCATATTGAAAGATATCCATAAGCATATATATACATGCATGCATTAATTTACACACACACATATATATATATATGTGTGTGTGTAATTACACAAAAAACAAAAGACGAAGACAGGTGGTATAGAAAACAAACAGATGTATTTAACATTTCGAGCCTACGCTCTTCCACAGAAAGGAAGACAGAAAGAAACAAGGAGAGAAACAAGAAGAGAAACAAGGAGAGAAAAAATGTGTGTAGTGGTTAGCGATCTATCATGATCCTGTCTCCTCTCATCACCCACGAACTTCTCCACTGGACTTTCTACCTTTCTACACTCTTTTGGACTTTCTTTTGAACTTTCTTTTGAACTTTCTACACTCTGGCTGCACCTCTCCTGCCTATGGATTACTCTGGACTCTTCTGTGTATGTATACACACACATATATATATATATATA
>NC_068983.1:86458814-86460360 GCF_001194135.2 Octopus bimaculoides
AGGTTTGTAAAACAATACCCGGACTTAAGAGACATATGCTGGTTCACAGAAGCGTTTCCTTAGAGTCAGATACCAGCGGGCAAGGATCGAGAGGCTTGAATATTTGTCATCTGTGCTGTAGACCTTGTCGCTCAGCAGCCGGACTTCAAAGTCACTTGAGGGCTCACCAACGGAGAGATTGTACTGCGTGATGATATGTGTGGATTGTTGATGGGATGGCTATCGTCTGTCAAGATGGAGCAGTCGTCATATATACGAACAATATATGAGTATATGCATATATATGTACATGTATGTACATACCTTCATCTACATGTACATATAGAAACATATCTGGGTACATGACGTTGCAAAAGAACATATATATATATGTTCTTTTATATATATATATATACATACGTGTTGCTCGAGCGCGCGTGTTTAACACAATATATCAACTCTATATAGAAATACATGCTGTACAACCACACTAAAAATCTCAACTTAATCACACGCAACTATCTTTGCAAATTTAAGCTAATCCTAAATTCTAATCTTCTAACCGTTGAAGATTGTTAGATATTTGTTTGAATGCTGGTTTTCGTTGCGTTTGTCACAGCTAGCTTAGATTTCTCTTTGCATATCACAAAAAGTTGTTTTTTTTGTTTTGTTTTGTTTTGTTTTTTTGCTGTTGCTGTTATTGTTACTACTTTTGTTGTTGTGGTGGGTTTTGTTGCTGTGTTGGTGCTTTTCGTTGTTTTTGTTATTTGCTGTCCTCGGGTCACCATAGAATAAGCTGACCTCTGATACAGAGGTAGTATGAATACCAGAAGAGCTCCAAACAGAGCGAGCTCAGTGACTTTGCAGATTCCACGGCCGTAGCAAACGGTTCTCATCAATCAGCAACATAAATAAGAGTGCCTCTATGCACCACGAGTCCTCATGGGAGGTTCTCTCAAGGCAACGCAGTATTCTGTGTTCTAACACCACATCCACTTTTAAGGTGGAGATAAAGTTTACCTTTCGGTATTCATATTCCTTCTGTCGATATTAATTGTTTTTAATAAGCCCACTGGCTACTTGTAATATCAGTGCCTGAATAGACACTGATACATTCTAAATATCGTTGACCAAAGTTTCAACTGTTATGATGCGACCGAATGTCTGAAACTGAAGAGCTCCAGACAGAGCGAAATCACTTGATCTGGCGGTTACGGCGACCGTAGCAGACGGTTCTCGTCTGTCAACGATATAAATGCGAATGCTTCTATTCACCACGAGTCCATAAGGAAAGGGCCTCTCAAACTAAATAACGCAGAATTCTGTATTCTAACATAACCGCTACGTCAAGTTGGAAATAGGGATTACCTTCTAGCATTCATACTGCTTCTGTTGCTATTATATATGGGCGAATGTCTTTTACTATAGCCTCGGGCCGACCTAAGCATTGTAAGTGGATTTGGTAGACGGTAACTAAAAGAAGCCCGTCATGTGTGTGCGTGTGTGTGTGTGTGTATGTGTGTGTGTATGTGTGTGTGTTTGTGTGTGTGTGTGTGTGTGTGTGTGT
>NC_068983.1:86461444-86462603 GCF_001194135.2 Octopus bimaculoides
TGTTTATATATATATATATATATATATATATATATATATGAAATATGTGGTTAATAGGAAAGATCGCAAAAAATTATTACGGGTGAGGAAGTAGCTTTAATAAAACTGAAAAAATGTAGTATGATTAATATGATGTGGGAATAATATACAGGAGGAGGAGGAGGAGGAGGAGGAGGATTGGAAGAGGAGGAAGTAAAAGAGGAGAAAGATGAAAGCCGGAGAAGTTGAAGGAGGTGGTGTTTCAGCTTAGAGCCTCTCCATCAAACCCAGATAAACCAATAAGAACGCTAACGAGACAGGAGAGAGAAGAGGTGAAACCAAGCAGTCAGCTTAATCAACAAAACAGCAGCATGACAAACAAGTACGTCTGCTTCTTTTTATACTGTAAAGCTAGCCTCCCTCACTACCTGCTTACTTCGTATAATTTCATCGTCATCATTTTAGTTTCCGGAAATCGCTAGTAAAAGTCTGCTGTTGATGACCAATCAACATCGCATTAGCCTCTCTTGCTGCCTGGTTGCTGTTGTTATGTTTCACTGTTCACCACACCTTTTCTTCTCTCGAAGTTTTACAACGAACAGAAAAACGCCATTATTTATTGTACGACGAAGGTAGTGAATGTATGCAAAGATATTTATTCTTTATTATTGGCTTCAGCTATTTGGACTTTTGACTAGATTGGGGTATCATCATATCAATATCTTTTATCTTTTACTTGTTTCAGTCATCAGACTGCGGCCATGCTGGAGCACTGCCTTGAACAATTTTCAGTCGAATGAATTGACTTAAGTACTCTTTTTTAAAGCCTGGTACTTATGCTATCGGTTTCTTTTGTCGAACTGATAAGTCGCGTGGATGTAAACACACCAGCATCGGTTGTCAAAGCGATGGCTGGAATACAAACACAGACACACACACACACACACACACACACACACACACATATATATATATATATAAAAAGACAATATATGAGTATATGCATATATATGTACATGTATGTACATACCTTCATCTACATGTACATATAGATACATATCTGGGTACATGACGTTGCAAAAAAACATGGACAAAATGATAAACAAGATACAAAAAACAAGCAGGCCACATAGAGAACATATCCTTCATCAGCTGCCACCATTAAAACACTGGCGTTTAT
>NC_068983.1:86463002-86463732 GCF_001194135.2 Octopus bimaculoides
ATGCTCTGGTTTAAAGATTGCTGTGGCGTGAATCACATTCAGTTTCAGTACACTCTGTTTATGTATGTGTGTATGCATGTGTGTATATATTCTACTCATTTCTTAACGGTTTCCCGCTATTCTTAAAGCAAGAAATGAGCGAACACATACGTATTCACACACACACATACACAAATAAACAAATATTAACCATTTTCGAAAAGCATACATTGTGCCATCAATCATAAATAATGGCACAATGTTTAATATATACTTAATGGTTGTATATTGATAATTTGAAACACAGATGTCTCTAGCTTTTGACCTATCCAAGATTGGAACCCATGTAAATATTTAAACATAGCAAAGCAGAAAGAAAGAAAGAAATAATGAAAGAAAGGAAGGAAGGAAGGAAAAGAACGACAGAAAGAAAAGAGAAAGGAAGCGAAAGAAAAATTATAAACGAGGAAGGATTGTAGGTTCCATTTCCGTCTTTAGAGAAAATCATGTTTAGAATCATGTTGTTGCTTAGTCCCCCTCATGATCTAACAAACCTAAATTACTAAACGCGTTCCAGCCGTGACTCTTACTGATTTTCTTTTATTGCTTTTATTTATTTATTTAGTTTGTTTATTTGGTATATCAGTAAATATATTTTCAATAAGTATTTTTCCTTGCATGAGATAACAGAAGAGTATGGTAGTTATTTAAGGAGACTGAAAGATTTATTTTTCCTTATATATATATATAT
>NC_068983.1:86465427-86468340 GCF_001194135.2 Octopus bimaculoides
TAAAGAGAGGAGGAGAGAGAATCGTCAGAGTGCATTTCTTCTGGCTTTACGTTCTTAGTTCATTTTTTGCTGACATCACCTTTCATTCTTTCGGTGGGTGGGGCAATTTAAAATAAGTATCATGTGCGCACTGAAGTTGATGTAATCGACTAGACGCCTACCCACGAATTTTCAGAACGTGTGCCTCTAGTAGAAACGATTATTATTATCATTATTATTATTACTATTATTTGAAGACAGCGAGCTGACAGAATCGTTAGCGCGCTGGACGAAATGCTTAGAGGTATTTCGCCCGTCGCTACGTTCTGAGTTCAAATTCCGCCGACATCGACTTTGTCTTTCATCCTTTCGCGGTCGATAAATTAAGCACCAGTTGCATACTGTGGTTGATCTAATCGACTGGCCCCCTCCCCGCAAAATTTCGGGCTCTGTGCCTATAGTAGAAAGGATTATTACAATTACATGGTCACGGCTATGGTGAGCTTGCGAAAATATGAAAAAATTCTCTATATATAATTCACTATTTTAGATATTGAGTTCTTTCATATATTGACTACGGCGGGCTTCTTTCAGTTTCCGTCTACCAAATCCACTTACAAGGTTTTGGTTGACCTGGTGCTATAGCAGAAGACAGTTTGCTCAAGGTGCCATGTAGTAGGACTGAACCCGGAACCATGTAGATGAGAAGCAAACTTCTTACCACACAGCCACGCCTGCGCCTGTGACGAAAAGGCAATAAATAACATCAGGATGTTCACGATTGGAAGACTTTTGACCAGAAATCTGCTCGATCCTAGTTAATCTCGAGCTAAACAATAAAACGTAATCAGTAAATATTGAAAAAATATATAAATTCATTGACATGTTTGTGTAGGATTACTATTTGAGCATTAAAAAAAGATATGCAGTGTGAACATGTGATCCGTAGTGCGTGTTCGACCGACGAATAAAAAAAATATCTATATATCTAACAAAAAGGTATATTACCTTGAAGATTTATCACACTGAAATTTCTACCAACCTAATGCATGATACATAAAAGCCAGGTGCGAGATTATTCGACAAATATCAAGTGACAGCAGACGCGATTTTTATTTATGAAGTGAAATACTGAGCGAATGAGTCACACAACGACACCTATAAAGTGGAGAGAGACGTTGGCTCCCTTTTTTAAGATCAATTCATCCTAATGATGTTCCGTTAGATTCTGTTGAAGATTATAAAATTAGTTCCAGCCCATAGTTTGCCTACATTTATCTTGTTTTACTACGTAAATCTTTTCTTAATCCGAAAGGATCACATTCTTTCCTATTAGTGTTACTTCTGCACATGCCTTCATTCTGCCGAAAAGTCTTTTATGACTACAAATTCTTATGTCGTCTATTACACACACACACACACACGATATTATCCATGCTTTTTGATTTTTATATTTCCTGTTCTCCTCATAACTCATCCATTTAACCGTTCGCTTTTCTAGACCCTCGTCTTTTTTTTTTTCTTCTTTTTGCACTTCTCTTATTTAGTCTCATGCGTAATTTTTTACACCCCAGTGGCTTTTTGTTGTTGACGCTACCAGGGTTAAAAATTATTGTCGATAAGGTGTCGAGACAGTGATGATTTTTGGCCGATATCTGATGGGGGGTGAGCTTGTCTACGTCTTGCGTGTATTTTCCTGTTTTCCGTATGTCTTCTCGTCGTCCTCCAGTGCCACATTTTACTATAATATATATAATATATTATACTAGAGTTTTACCTGACATACGACAGGTCCCGTTGGAAGTATACCTTTACCATTATGGATAATAGAAAATATGGCGTACATACTATAATCATATTTGAACTCATCAAATTTCCTGGTACTTATACAAAATACTGAAACGAATACAAATTTTCAAAAGAAAACTATTTATTACCATAAAATAAAACTAAATAAAACAAAGCAATAACGTGCATATTCATCATTAATACATTCCAGCAGATTGGAACGTGAATTTACTAATCACTGATGTATTTTGTCTCAGGAAAACAACTTATTTCTCATTTGTATAATTCCTGCTGTAATTACTCTGTCATTTACTCATTTAATCTTTCTCTTCCGCATCCTTTTCCTCATTCCATGTTTCTGTAGTATTCTTTTATTGCATGCGACGAAGCCTAGTATGTTCACTCATCTTGCACTTTCTTCTTAACACTATATGTGTCTCATTTTTACTCTTACCTTCCTCTCTCTATGGTATAAAGAGTAGCTATCCAAATCAATCAATCAACCAACCAACCAACTGGTATTTAATATTGACTATTATTGTATAGGTACAAATATAATTCTTTCTCAAATAATAATTCTTTCACTTCATATTCCAGGCTCCGATGAAGCTATAAGGTGTTACTCAAGCACTCGACTATGAGTCCATTGCATCATATAGCAGGAACAGCTGTAAGCTAATGAAGTTTATAAGATAATCATGTATTCTTTTGTCATCTCTTTCTTATTTCCACTCTATGCTAAGCCAACACTTACTTCTGAAACATACGTATATTGAGTTCTACATCAGGTTTCGCAATGTCAAAGCGATGTTATACGTGTGTGTGTTTGTCTGTGTGTGTGTGTGTGTGCGTGTGTGTGTGTGTGCGCGCGCGCGCGTGTGTGTGTGCGTATGGAAATCGTGCAGGAGAATTGGAGGGCAGGGTGGAAAGATTGGACAAAATAGAGGAAGTAATCTAGTTGTTCGCGGGAGAGCGAGGTCGCACAAATACAGTCATCAATATAACGACCATATAGTTCGGGAGTGGGGCCAGTGAATCTTGAAAATATTTGGGCCTCAACGTAGCGAACGAACAGGTTTGCATAGTTGGGGCCCATTCTCATTCCCATGGTCACTCCCGAGACCTCTTGATAAAACTTCCCTGCAA
>NC_068983.1:86468518-86471029 GCF_001194135.2 Octopus bimaculoides
ATATATATATATATATATATATATAATTAAGGGATCAGCAACAGTTGCTTCACCACATACCGAAGTTCAGAAATAGCAGCTAAAGTGCTAAAACTCCAACAGATAGCAATACTTGTAACTCACAAAGGCAAAACAAATAAAAACGGACAACATGAGGACGTGCATAAGAAATGTCGTAGTTTGACCCTCGGTAAAAGGAGAGAGTTTGATATTTCGAACATAGCTCTTCGTCGGAAATGAGAAAGGAAAAGTCCAAAGAAAGAAAAGAAATCACCAACAGCACACGGAAGTAGAAAGAGATACAGAAAGTGGCTTTTTGAAACAGGAGAGTGTGAAGATGTGTGTGGGACAGGAGAATGTGAAGATGTGTGTGTGGTAGTATCTGTGTTCGCGCGTGTTTGTGTGGGTAATATGTGTGTGTATGTCTGTATGCGTGTGTGGTTTTGTATTTGTATGGGTGGTATGTGTGTGTGTGTGTGTGGTATATTCAGTGTGCCTGTGTTTGTGTGAGCAGTATGTGTATGTAGTATCGGCACATTGGACAAAAAAGACTAGATAGTCACAACTGTTAGTCTTTTGAGTATGAGAATGTCTTATCATATTTGTTTTGGGGCCATTCAACAACAGTACCCAGCTATATATCCACACATATGTAACTAAGAAAATGTGTTTGTATTTACTCTAATAACATTAAACAGAATCACGCACAAATGTCCTTGCAGTCATAATTTCTATTCTTTTCACGATCTTCTCTTATTCTGTCTCTCTCTCTCTCTCTCTCTCTCTCTCTCTCTCTCTCTCTCTCTCTCTCTCTCTCTCTCTCTCTCTCTCTCTCTCTCTCTCTATCTATCTCTCTCTCTCTCTCTGTCTCTCTCTCAATCTATCTATCTATCTATCTATCTATCTATCTATCTATCTATCTATCTATCTATCTATCTATCTATCACTCCCCTCTTTCGTCTTCTTTTTGTCGCAGTCTTTATGTCTTTCTCTATCTCAATTCAATCTTACACCTCATTCTCATCATCATCATCATCATCTTTCGTCATCGTCATCATCTATCGTCATCATCATGGTCATCAAAATTAGAATGCTTCAATCATCATACATCGTCATTGTCACCATAGTAACCCCAATCATGATCATCACTACCATCACCACCACCACCACCACCACCACCACCTACGAGCATCATCATCAGCATCATCGTTGTTATTGTCATCATCGTCATCATGATGACGGCGATGATGACTAGCAACATCATCGTCATCATCATCTTTGTTATCATCATCATCATCATCATCATCATCACCATCATCATCATCATCATCATCGTCGTCGTCGTCGTCGTTACCATCATCATCGTCGTTGTTGCCATCATCATCGCCATCATATTATTCATTCAGAGAAACCGCCAAAATGACAGCCACACTATAACAGTGGTATCTCTACTTATCTGATAATAAGGTCAACCCCATCAAACGATATCATATCGGTTCGTATGGGAGAGCGCGAACATTTTGTTTTCTCTTTTCCCGCTCTTTCACGGGTAAACATCAAGACAATAACAATAGCAACACGCCAACAACAAGAACAAACAAAGTTATTGTCATCGGCTGTTTAAATGTTACAAGGAAAGCCACGTGCTTTCCCGCTCGCCGTCACATGATGTGGCTATTGTGTTGGCCGATACCGACGCCAGATGGCAGTGCAAGCAAAGCTAATTGAACAGACGACAAGTGAATGGTCGATGTATTTTTTACTGTTTCGTTTTTTTTTTTTTTTTTTTTTTTTTTTTTTATTTTATCTTAATTTACTTTTTGATCTATTAATTTTTTGTGGGAGATGTGAAGATGCTGTTGCTTAGTAAGTGAACTGTGATGGTGGTGAAGGTGGTGAAGGTGTTGTTGAATTTTAGGGGCATGGCGATGAAAGGAATGACAGACAGACGGACAGACAGACAAACAGACAGACAAACAAAAAGACAGGAAGATAGATAGATAGATAGATAGATAGATAGATAGATAGATAGATAGATAGGTAGATAGGTAGATAGGTAGATAGATAGATAGAGAGAGAGAGAGAGAGAGAGAGACAGAGACAGAGAGAGAGAGAGAGACAGACAGATAGGTTGATTGATAGATAAACAGACAGACAGATACAGACAGGTAGACAGGCAGACAGATAGATAGACAAGTGGATAGATAGATAGATAGATAGATAGATAGATAGATAGATAGATGACAAGCAGAAAACAGACAGAAAGGGAGAGCCAGGGGGAGGAGGAGGAAAAGTGAAAATAGTATACTCAATATAATGGTCTCGTTCTTAAATTTGACTCCAATTTAATATCTAATTTGTATTAGTTTTTGTTGTTTATTTATTATAATAATTTAGATTAAATCCCTCAAACGCCTACCCATGGTCACGTTAGCCTTTCATCTTTCCATGATCGATAAAATTAGTACCAGTCATGTGGTGTATCAATTCAGTTCACTAATCATTCGCTTT
>NC_068983.1:86472636-86473397 GCF_001194135.2 Octopus bimaculoides
CCAACTTAAACAAGGAGACCGTCCTGAAGAGTTGCAGGAGATTCTGAAGTCGTCTGGAGACCGTAATTGAAGCAAGAATAAATTTACTCGTTAGTATTACAATATATTTTTAGGTAATTTTGGTAAATATATGTTAAAATGAGATGTCAAAGTTATTTTCATTTTTACGTAATTTAGACAATATATTCACCGTACTGTGTGTGTGTGTGTGTGTGTGTGTGTGTGTGTGTGTGTGTGTGTGTGTAAGGATGTTTGTGTGCGCGTGTGTGTAAGAGAGAGAAAGTAAATGAGACACTGAGTGAACTCTTCGAAAGAGTGAGATAAAATCAGCTCTTTATCCCAAAACAGCTCAAAATTCTCTTTCTCTCACAGACCCAACCAAACGCTGTATAGCTATCCCGGAACCATATCCCCATCTCTTTCCATTTTTGTGACACTCTTACACCGTAGAGCTGGCATCTATCAGAGAGCAAGTCTGCCACCATCTTCGGCATTTGACCTACTGTCAGCCATGAAAAGCATGTTCTGCACTAAATCTAAGCTTACTTCTCCCCCTCCTCACACTCTTCTCACCACTGCTTCTTCACTGAAAAGCGTGACTTTTCATCATCGGTGTTATTAATGAGTGTGAGGTATTGTATATATATAGATATGTGTGTGTGTTTCTCTTTGTTTGTTTTTTTGTTAGCATGTGTGTGTATGTGTATGTGAGAAGAGAGGGAATATTACATACACGTATAGACACACATGCTATATATATA
>NC_068983.1:86473461-86475097 GCF_001194135.2 Octopus bimaculoides
ATATATATATATATATATATGTATACACACACACACACACACACACACATACACACACATATATACATATAAATCGTTATGTAAAAGTGAGGAAGAGAAGGGAATACAAAACACACGCAAGCACTTATTTGTGTAGTAAAGTGTATATGTATGCGTGTGTATATATGCATGTTAGTATCTGTGAGTGTGTATGCACACACACACACACACACATACACACATATATACAGGTATATATATATATGTACGTGTGTCCCTGTATGTATGCTTATATTCACACGCACACACGTGTATACGTAAGCTTATATGTGTAGGTGTATTCTCTTTAGTTGACTTATAAAATATGTAAAAAAAAACAGCAAAATTGTCAATAAATTCTTTATTAAAACGCGCGCGCGCATGCATATGCACGTGCACACAAAAATATGCTATCATTTTGTTTTATCGTTTTTTGTTCTTTTCACTCTTACACTTACTCTCTCTCTCTCTCTCTTTTTCTTTCTGTTTCATTCTTCCTCCGAACTTCCTTCAAGATCTGACCCAGTCTCCTTCTTTCCCTCCATTTTCATTACCCTATGCACAAAGAGCTTCTCTGAATCTGGCCTCATACATTCCACAAAGCTTGTCCAGAGAAAATATTGGAAGAATCAACACATATGTCTTCCTTTCAGTCTGACATCTATGTTTTATTTTCTTTCCTCGACAACATCATACGAAAAACTAATTTTAGACTAATTCTTCAACCTTGGCAACCCAGTATTCTAGAATTCTCTCAATATCCACGTTGTCGTAACCATTTAAAAAAATATTTTCCTTTTGATCAGATGGGGGTCGTGACGATGATTCCTTTCTTCTTTGACGTTTCTCATCTACTGCAGATGCTCTGGCCTTCTCAAAATTGCTTGCAGCAGTCAGGATGCAATCTCACTACACCTTTCATTATACTGTGACTCCTTCCCACCCTGGGGGGGGGGGCTATCCCTACCTGGATGAACTGGCGTTTCAGCTGGTCTTCAAAGCCTACGATATTTGCCCCATATACGCCAGAACCTGTTGTTGAAGAACCAGTTCAAAGATTACCAATTCCTTAAGAGGCTATGCAAGCCTCTTAAGGACTAGCTGCTCTTCCTCATGACCTTAGGACGTGAAGAACTACCATAATATTTTCATAGATGTGCAAGCCAAACTCTATCTGACAGAGGGTTGATCATGTAACTCCACCGGGAAATAGCGTCACCTCATCAAGCCCCGATTCTGGATGAGATTTCCTTTCTTCGTTTCGTAGTTATCTATGCAGCAAATCTAACCCCATTTAACGCTACCAATATTGTCCAAGGAAAATCAAGAAAAAGGCAAAAGCCAATAAATTTTGAGTGCTTATATATATATAAAGAGAGAGAGACACACAGACAGACAGAGATAGATAACTAGATAGATAAATAGATGCGCAGATATGCTTCCCAACCACATTGTTCCGGATTCAGTCCCACTGCGTGGCACCTTGGTCAAGTGTCTTCTACTATAACCTCGGGCCGACCAAGGCCTTGTGAGTGAATTCGGTAAACTGAAAGAACTCTGTCGTACATGTGCGTGAATGTGCGTGAATGTGTGTGTGTGTGTGTGTGTGTGTGTGTGT
>NC_068983.1:86475811-86476429 GCF_001194135.2 Octopus bimaculoides
GTGTGTGTGTGTGTGTGTGTGTGTGTGTGTGTGTGTGTGTGTGTGTGTGTGTGTGTGTGTGTGTGCGAATATGTTTGTATATGTGTGTTCAGAAAATATTTAAACTATACAGGAATCTAGAAAATGAGGAAAAGCAAACATCTTTTTAAACATAACAGTTTAATTCCTTTTTTGTATTTAGCATGCCCTCCCTTCTATTAGTTATTATTAACTTATTCATTCCTAAGTCCTCACCTCACTTTTTCCCCTCCCCAGCACACGTCATAAAATACCAGAGAGACTTGGCTGCAAGGTCTCTCCCGCCACTTCAAACTTTGTCCTCAAATCGGTCTGGACGGAGACAGAGAAAACTTGAATGACTAAATAATGTGAATCGGTGTTAAAGGCACGGTTAGCAAACAAAAGGTTTGCGGAAGAGTTAACTTGGTATACAAGAAGAGAAAGCAGGAGGGAGGGTGGGAGGTTGACGGAAGAAATAAAGGGAGGTAGGATACGAGAAAAGGAAGGAAGGGAGAAAGGAAGAAAGAAGATTCGCAGAATACATTTACCAGCACCAATTACACACACACACACACACACACACACACACACACACACACACACACACACACACACACA
>NC_068983.1:86476696-86479878 GCF_001194135.2 Octopus bimaculoides
GTGTGTATTAGTGAGTAAGTGAGAGATATAGAGAAATAAAATGTAAGAGAATCTGTAAGCATGAACACATACGCACAGAAAGTCGTGGAGACATTAATGATATCTAGCCCACACACACACACACACACACACACACACACATATATATATATTATAATAATATAAATAATATATATATATATGCATATATACATACGTATATGCACATACTTATATACACATATGTGTATGTGTGTGTGTTTGAAACGTGGATGTATAGACTCCAAAATAAACAGGAAATAACAGGTGTGTTGATTATGCCGGTAATAACCCAATAGACATTAGGTTCCACGAAGCGACTGTATTTTCACTCTCTTTCCCTCTTTTTTATCCCTCTCGTTCTCTCTTTTTTCTCTTTCTCTTTCTCTTTCCCCTCGCTCCTCTCACTTACACACATTTCCTCTCTTTCTTCTCCTCTCTTCTCGACTTATTGTTGATGAAATGATAAATTTCATATTGTCGGATAGAGAGTTTATTAATATTGGTGTCTCTGAAGAGTTCATTATGTTTGTGTCTGTTGATGTTCTATCGACTGATAACGAGGGTTTCAAATTTTGGCACTAGGCCAGCAATTTCGAGGGGGGGGGGGGTAAGTCGATTACATCGACCCCGGTGCTCAACTGGTACTTATTTTATCAACTCCGAAAGAATAAAAGCAAAGTCAACCTCGGCAGGATTTGAACTGAAAACGTAAAGACGGACGAAATGCCGGTAAGCATTTTACCCAGCATGCTAACGATCCTGCCAGCTTGACGCCTTACTATGGACTGATAATATTGGTAATGCTGGAGACACTGATAATATTGGTAATGCTGGAGACACTGATAATGTGGGTATCTATCTCGTCGGGCAAGCAAACCAATTCTTCCACTCCAGATGTCCTTATCTTTCATAACAGTCTTCATATCCTCCACTTGATCCTCAGTTTTCTTCCACCAGTTGATTTATATAAAATCTTCTTGATCTACCGATACCTGTATGTCCACCCTGGGTATTTCATCTTTGCTTCTCCAACAGTACTCTGCATGACGTATTCTTCTTTCTCTGGTTAGCGAGGCGATGGTATGAAGACTTCCGTACCGTTATTGCTTTCTTTTTTTAGGGTGGTGTCGCCAAGAAAGATTGAGAACTGCACAAAACATTCTCGTGTGTGCATCGGCAAACTCGTTTTCTTGTTCAGTGTCCATGCTAAAGAACCATGCATAAAATGTTGATGTTGGTGGTTTTAACATGTTATAAGAACCAATGTGGGAGCCTCTAGGTTGTCACTGGATGTGCTAGAAATATTAATCAAATTTCCATGGAATCCCACCCTACTTTTTTATTTTATGAAAGAAAGAGTACGAATAAAGTCATGATAGTCATGGCTAGAATGCTTTTGGTCAAGGATTTGCTCAGTCAGTGCTTATCTCTGGGGGGCTGAGATAAAGGAATCATTACTGAATATTTTAAGCGCGAGATTTACTATGACGCAGACTTAGAGGTCTTTTATTTTTTATTTGTTTCATTCATTAAACTTCGGCCATGCAGGAACACCGCCTTGAAGAATTTTAGTCGAACGAATCAGCCCCAACATTGTTTTTTTAAAGTCTGGTACTTATTCAATCGGTCTTTTTGGCCGAACAGCTAAGTTACGGGGACGTAAACACATCGTCATCGGTTGTTAAGCGGAGGAGGGGGGCAAACACAGACAGAAAAATTCACACCAGTCAAGACTTGGCCCTCAAACCATACACCTCTTACAAAAATGAAGCTCGCATTGTTTTACAACATTGTCACCTGATTTACAACATTGTCACCTGGTTCTGCATTATTCAACTTGATACTCAAAAGAAATAAAAGCAAGAGACCCCTATATCAAATTTATCCAAGAAATATCATACAAACCTCCGACAGCTGGATATATTTTGGCAAACAACTGCTTCCTAAAACATGACTTCAAAGACAGCTCCAGGTGGTGCTATTACGTTAGACATGGCCTGGGCCAATAATGACCGAAACCTATCGAAGTTATCTCAGTTATTTAAAGACATGTTGATTAGACAATAAGGAAGTTGAGGCGCTTACTGTTGTTGGGCTGGGTGTTGACCATCGGCTGGTCTTGCTTTATAGGCAAAAACCTGACACAGACTGCAACGAGCTGATCATTTGAGTCTATTCTTTGCTATCAAAACTTAGAACCACTATTTTAAGATATATCATTGGATAAAGCAGTTATGGGTTACGAGAAAATAATAACAACATTTTAAAAATATTTTGTTTTAATTGGATTGATATTTTTTCTTCACAGACATAAAGAGGAATATGATATATGTATCTTGGAAAAGTGTCGTTTATTCTAGTTTACGATTAATCTACCCTTGGGTAGACTGTGTGGAGCCGGTCGGCTAGATTGTTAATTTAATTCAAATTAACTGAAATTAACAATTGTCAAACACTATGTCACACAGATATCTGCCTGAGGATTGCGTTATTATGACTACAGGTGGCTCAATATGCAGTTCCGAGGATCAAAGAAGTGAACTGTTTATCGTCGTCGAAAACAGAAGGCTACTTGTATAGGCAAACACGCGCGCACACACACACACAAACACACACACACACACACACACACACACACACACACACACATGTACATAATTCAATATGTATAAATTGACATAGAACCTTATAGCTGTTGGTAACATAAAAATATATTTCGAGATATATGGTAGGCAAGCACAAATACCAGATACCGGATATATGCAGACATAGAGATACAGACAAACACACACAAACTTACACACAAAACATCAATAAGGGAGAGATGGGGGAAGAAACGCACAAATAATTGTGCGTTAAGATTGTCAACAAACTGTCAAAAAATATACATACAGCTACATAAACACACACACACACACACACACACACACACACACACGTACACACAAATATATGTACAGCCACGTACGTAAACTGAATGCCTAGATATATGGATAATAGATGAATATTTTATGTATTTGTATGAAATAACACGCATGTAAGAATGTTTGAATAAAGAAATATACTAATATTTAAAGATTATTATTGAACTATGCACGTTAGCATATGTGCAAATATAAAATGAGTGAATATGTATGTATGCGTGTGTGCGCGCGCGTATA
>NC_068983.1:86480795-86483609 GCF_001194135.2 Octopus bimaculoides
TATATATATATATGTATATACATATGTATATATGAATGTGAGTCTGTCTCTCTCTCTCTCTCTCTACTGTAGTTGCGGGATTTGCTGTGTACATAAACAGACTGGCTACCTGTTCGTTTGAGACTGACCAAGTAATGTGTACATCTCTGATGAGAACCTATTAAGGCTCGAAAATCAATTTTGTTTAGCATTTTTTCAAACTACGAAGAAATTTGCCATGTGCATATGTCCACAGCGTAGGTTTGCACACAGACACACACACGCACACACACACACACATACGCACATACATACATACATGTAAGTGTGTGTGTGTAGTTACTGGAGTCACACGAAGCGGTATTGATCGAATTGTATATGTGTACAATCACATTCAACACATCCGTCCGCGCTCCCATGTGGAAAGACCTTCACTTTGGCGTCCGTATCTGATGAAGCGTAACTATAAAGAAACGCGTGTGTCCTATGGTCCGATGACGTCATTTATATGACCAGAATTTTTCTAATGGGTCATTTTCGGCAAAGAAGATCTTCTCAAGTCCTACTATACACGAACGTATTAAGTATAATTGTATAAATATATGTGTGGTAAGAAGCTTGTTTCCTAACCACATGGAACATTGGGCAAATGTTTTCTACAATAACCTTGGGTCGACCAAAGCCTTCTGAGTGGATTAGTTTGATGGAAGCTGAAAGAAGCCCGTCGTATGTATATGTAGATATTTGTGTGTGTGTGTGTGTGTATGTGTGTGTGTGTGTGTGTGTGTGTGTCCTACAACACACACACCCACGCTTGATAACCGGTGTTGTTGTGTTTACGTCACGCAACTTGGCGGTTCGGCAAAAGGAACCGATAGAGTAAGTACTAGATTTTAATAATCCTACATTATTTACATTATTTACAATTGACGGATATTTGTCATCATCTTGTTTGTTGTTAACACAACGTTTCAGCTGATATACCTTCCAGCCTTCATCAGGTGTCTTGTGGAAATTTCGAACCTGGGTTCTCATACCAAAGGTATTGTTCGATGTTGTTGTTGTTGTTATTATCATTATTATTATTATTATTATTATTATTATTATTATTATTATTATTATTATTATTATTATTATTATTATCATTATTATTCAGGTCACTACCTGGAATTGAACTCGAAATCTTGGGGTTAGTAGCCCGCGCTCTTAATTACTACGCCATATGCCCGTTGGCATATAATAATAATAATAATAACATCGAAAAATACCTTAGGAATGAGAACTCAGGTGCGAAATTTCCCCAAGACACCTGATGAAGGCTGGAGGGTATATCAGCCGAAACGTTGTGTTAACAACAAACAAGATGAGGACAAATATCCGTCAATTGTAAATAATGTAAATAATGTACATAATTCCTCATCTCTTAAATATAGTACTTTAAAAATCCCGGGGACGATTTGTTCGACTTAAAATCTTCAAGGCGGTGACCCAGCATGGCCGCAGTCAAATGACTGAAACAAGTAAAAGATATATATATATACCTAGATATAAATACACACACACACACACATACACACACATCTATGCATGTATATACATTATTCTTTTATTCTTTTGCTTGTTTCAGTCATCTGACTGCGGCCATGCTGGAACACCGCCTTTAGTCGAGCAAATCGACCCTAGAACTTATTCTTTGTAAACCTATTACTTCTTCTATCGGTCTCTTTTTGCCGAACCGCTACTTACGGGGAAGTAAACACACCAACATCGGTTCTCAAGCGATGGTGGAGGGACAAACACAGACGCAAATAACAAATACATACATACATACATACATACATACATATATATATATATATATATATATATATATAGGACTGGCTTCTTTCAGTTTCCGACTACCAAAACCACTCAGTCCTGGGGTCGATTTGTTCGACTAAAGGCGGTGCTCCTGCATAGCTACAGTCAAATGACTGAAACAAGTAAAAAAGCAAAAGAATGTATATATACACACACACTACATACTACATTCACACAAACAAGTGCACTTACGCTTGTAATGCACCAAACTGTGGTTTCTTTGCATATATCTAAACACACAGACAAGCACACCCAGAAATACATGTACTTACATGTATATACGCGCGCGCGCATGTATGTGTTTGTGTAGGTGTGAGTGTGTGCGTTGGTGTCCGTCCGTTGTATGTGAATACACACTTATAATTCTATACAAATGGATAATGCGTACAATGAAATATGAAGAGGTTGTATGATAAATCCCTTTTAATGATGTGATACCAACAAACACGAGGAAAATAATCGATTTTTGTATCTACATGGGGATTGCTGTTACAATTCACTGATTAAAATTGAGTTTTAATATCGGATTCGGAAACAAGATTACTTTATATATTTATTTCTTTATGTGTTTGATTGCAAACACATACTATATCTCCCTCTCTCTTTCTCTCTCTGTCTCTCTCTCTCTCTCTCTCTCTCTCACACACACACACACACACACATACACACACATAAATACATATATGTATATATACATACATACTCATATATATACATACATGCATATACATGTGTATGCATATACATACATACGCGTACATACATATACATACATATACATATATATACACATACATACATACATACATATACATGCATACATACACATACACATACATATATATATTTACATACGTCTATATACATATATATATACGTATATATATATATACATATATATACATACATATATATACATATACATACATATATATATATATACATATATATGCATATACATAGATATACATACAT
>NC_068983.1:86483923-86485203 GCF_001194135.2 Octopus bimaculoides
ATATATATTTAGAGAGAGAGAGAGAGAGTGAGTGAGAGACAGAGAGAGAGAGAGAGGTAGTAACTTTTCATAAAGTCGAAGTTTGGTGTAGAATAGTATAGATAGAATGAGACGTTTACGGGTTTGTGAGTGATTGAGTGAATGCTATGCATGCGCAAATACGTAAGTGCTAGAGCACAAAAGCGAAAGTGCAGAGAGAAAGGAGTGGAAGCCAGGTGAGCGTGAACGGCCAGAATAGACACGAACCAACAGACTGACAAACACCGCACAAACAGATAAAAGTACAAACAGAAAGACAATATAATGCATAGTTCATCACATGAGCTGTCGACCCAAAAGTTATAACTCATTTGTGGCATAAAATATGGACGAAATAAAGTAATTAACTGCCTTAGTATTAATTAATTGCATTTAATTAAATGGGTTGGTATTTGTAGCGGCAATGCAAGTGAAATTAAAATAAATTACTTTGATGTGTTAATTAAACACAGGTTTATTCTGAGAGAGGAAATGTGTACAAAGATAATAAAATAATTTTACTCAAACTCACATTGTTGTACGGTATAAAGTTGTGCGTTTGTGTATATGTATGCATGTGTGAATGCGTGTGTATGTTGTGTACGAGTGTGTGAAAGACACACGTATCCACAGTATATGTATTTGCTTATGTATATGTATGTGTGCGAATATTTCTGAAATTATATCTCTCTATAGATACTTAATTAGGGGTGTTTATGAGTGTGTGTGTGTGTGTGTGTGTGTGTGTGTGTGTGTGTGTGTGTGTGTGTGTGTGTGTGTGTGTGTGTGTGCATGTGTAATTCTCTTTTGGAACAATGAATCTCGAAGGAGATAGAGCTATAAACAACAGAGTGTAAATACTAGGTTAAGATAAGCCCATGGAGAGAAAATGTCGAAAAAGACTTTTTCTGTTCATAGAGACTGTTTAGCTCAATACTTAGTCGCTATAGTTTATAGCATTGTCTGATTCGAGATTTACTATTCCAAAAAGGAATTATTTAAGATTGTCTCGATAGCCTCTTCATTTTCATAGCATCAAATATATTTATATCTATCTATCTATCTATCTCTTTATCTATCTATCTATCTATCTATCTATCTATCTATCTATCTATCTATCTATCTATCTATCTATATATATATATATATATATATATATATATATTTATTTATTTATTTATGGGTTTCAGCCAAGTGGCTCTGGTCATGCTGGAGCACCACCGTGATTTTCCGTCTTTATGCTGTGCTCTTTTCACGTTCCT
>NC_068983.1:86486230-86487972 GCF_001194135.2 Octopus bimaculoides
AAATTTCTCAAAATACAATGTTTATATACCAAAAAGATTTTATAACATTTTTCTAACATAATTTAAATATATACTTTAACCATGTAACACAAGCCTTCTGTAGTTTTTTCAGTTTTATTATCTTTTATATATATGCATATATACATATACATATCAGTTGAATAAAGTTAAAATCTGGTGTGGTTTTCACCGTTTTATTATGGTATTTAAAAAAATATAAATTGTTTTCCAATGTTGAAGTGTGTTTAACATTTAAAAAAATATTTTGTAACGTTCATAAAGTTCAATAAGTGCTTTCATACGTTCGTAGTAATCGTCAGATTTCAAAATGTATTTAACTGACAGTTGAGTTCTTGGCAACTGTAGTAAAATGGTTGACTTCTTTCTTTTTGTACCTCTTACCTCCAACAAGCCGAATTTTTGGAATGCGGTTTTAACCAGTTAAAGCTGTGGATTAAAAATATCGTTAACATATGAATATAAACAAATTACAAAAGACTCCCACCAGTTGAAATAAAAACGATCGAAACCAACTAAATTTGCTCAATCATAAAACCATTACATGTCAACTGAAAGCAAATTGGTTAAAATAAAGGCGGGATCTATTCCAGTAATATTGGTACACCCGACAAACTGTGACATTTAAGCTGTGCAGCGTGCGAATTGGTCAAAACCGTATTCCAAAAAATCGGCTTGTTGGAACTTTCTCAGAGGTACAAAAAATAAGAAATCAGTCATTTTACTACAATTGTCAAGACCTCAACTGTCAGTTAAATACATTTCGAAATCTAATGGTTACTACGAACGTATGAAAGCGCTAATTGAACTTTATATTTTTTTAAATGTTTAACATACTTCAACATTGTACAAACAAATATATTTTTTTAAAACACCATAATAAAAAAAAAAAACGCCTTTAAGATCATACTCTACAAGCCTACTTCTGACAGTTCTGGATGATATTTGTGAAGTATTTGCCTCGTTGAAGTCTGCACAGAGCTCCGATGGTGATTTTCTTCTGTTTCTGAGCGACTGACAGATGATAGATCTATCATCTCGAGGTGATGTAACCTTTTTTATACCTGTTCTTTGTATTGTCTTCGCACCGTTCGTCTCTCTGAGCGCTTGGGAGTCGTTTGCACCGCACATCGAGCAATTTTCTTTTGAGATATTCCATCTTCATAATGAGCTACGATTTGACCTCGTTCACACCCACTCAACTCCCTTGTTTTAAGCATTTTACTGTTTATTAACTGTATCTACAACGTATTTTAGCATAAAACTCCGAAATAATCAAGGAAACATAAGTTAATTTTGGACGCTGGTCTTACTCATTATTGGTTGCATATGTCCAGTACAGTATAAAAGCGGTAATTGATGCTTAAGAAGGGTCAACCAGATATCAAAACTAATGTATATTCTTAAATATACCATAATCTACCATGTGCTCGAGTTTCATTAATATTGAGACAGCAAAACTCCAAAACATTGGGGTGGCCTAATACTTTTGGCTAAGGGTGTATATACATATATATGCACATACAGTATTTATAATACACGAAAACAGATGCATACCTAACTATATTATATATATGTGTGAGCGTGTGCGCGTGTGCGCAAGTAGGTGAGTGCATGTATGTTTATCTGCATTTCAGTGTGTGATATACCTCTAAATAAGCATAATATATTTGAGCCACAATGTGAAGAAAAATAAGCAATGGCTACCAAGCTGTTTACTTTTC
>NC_068983.1:86488205-86490005 GCF_001194135.2 Octopus bimaculoides
ATATATATATATATATATATATATATATATATATATATATATATATACATATATATGCACATACAGTATTTATAATACACGAAAACAGATGCATACCTAACTATATTATATATATGTGTGAGCGTGTGCGCGTGTGCGCAAGTAGGTGAGTGCATGTATGTTTATCTGCATTTCAGTGTGTGATATACCTCTAAATAAGCATAATATATTTGAGCCACAATGTGAAGAAAAATAAGCAATGGCTACCAAGCTGTTTACTTTTCGCAGCGGAACTAGAACACACTGTTTACTCAATGGTATGCCTTACCCTATTTTACACTACCATATAAATTAATCAAATATCGTTGTGTAATACATTATAAATTACTTCATTCTTTAATACAACAGATTTGCAGTGAAAAGCTGCTATGCAGTTGTTTATATATATGTGTGTGTGTGTGTGTGTGTGTGTGTGTGTGTGTGTGTGTGTGTGTGTGTGTGTGTGAAAAGTATGACAAACACAAGATGCGGTTTATATCATTTCTTCCTTACGTATGTTTTACCATTGTGGCTTTTTCATTATCTGCAGTGGGTGACCCAGTTGCCCTTCGAACAGTCACTACTGATCCGCAACAGTTCATGAGGGGAACACTTCAAGTTTAGCTCTAAACTTTCCAGTACTATTTAGACATCTAACTGTACACACAAGAAATACTGTAAGGTCAGTGGTGTGTGGCGGGGTATATATATATGTGTGTGTGTATACCCATATATATACACGCATATAAAAATAAGTTTACATATATATCCATACATAAATACATGTATATAAATATACACTATAGATATGTGTGTGTATATAGATAGATAGATAGATACATAGATAGATAGATAGATAGATAGATAGATAGATAGATAGATAGATAGATAGATAGATATATACATATAATTATGATGAAAGTAAGAAAATGGCGAATTATGGATGCATGAATAATTTATTTGCATGATATAATGAGGTTGAAAGATTTTTTTATAAAAACAATACAAATAAATATTATATTATAAAGCTCTAAAAGAACTAGCAGATGCCAAATACCTACATATATGTTTCGATTCATTCTCCCTAGGTGATTAGTAATTCTAAGCATTTGGGTAGGGTCATATGTTAACATATGGGTATGGTGAAATGTTAACATATTTCTTGAGGGAATGCAGACGAATTACTGCATCCTTTCAAGAAATATGTTAACATTTGTAGAATAAGCTCATAAAGCCCTGATGAGATTCTGCCCCGTTTAGTTGAAAATGATGACCAATTCTTACCATATCACCATACCTAAATGCTTAAAATTACGAATCACCTAGGGGCATGAATCGAAACATATATGTAGGTAATTGGCATCTGCCATTTCTTTTATAATTTATAATTTATAATTTATTTGTATTGTTTTTATTTAAAAAATCTTTCAACTTCATTATATCATAAAAATAAATTATTTATACATCCATAATTCTCCATTTTCTTTCTTTCATCATTATTAACAATATGTATTACGTATAATAATCCCTAACATATCGCCGAGACTTTCTCCTTCTATGATACTGATTAACCAGTGAAGTTTTGGGATTATTCAATCCATAATGAGGACCTGACATCTTCGAATTGACTATATAACATATTTTTATGGATATTTTTATGGAGATTTTTATGGTAGTGTTTATTTCTAATTCAACACGTGGCGTGGCACTTAGCTGACCGCTGATTATGATTATGTATATAATTATAGAATATATATATATTTTTATACACACACACACACA
>NC_068983.1:86491605-86492820 GCF_001194135.2 Octopus bimaculoides
ATATATATATATGCACGTATGTATGCATGTGTGTATGTACTTACATAAGTGTGTCAATGTGATTAAGAAATTCACTTTGAAATCATTATATCCCAATTTCGAACCTGCTACGTAACATTTTGTCCTAGAATCTATTACCATAGCCAAGGTTGGGCCAAAGCCTCGGGAGCGAAATTATGCGAAAACCAGTGCATACACATTGATTGCATGAATAAGACTAAGAGCCGTCCTTGTCATACAGTATGTCACGTTGAGTCATCCCGAGAAGTTTGTTGACAGTAGATGTGTCTGTAGAATACCCAGTCACTTAGTTTATACTAGTCATAAGGAAACTGTGGTCCACGGGAGTTTCCCGTGAACTCACGTGGGCCACAGTTCACGGGAATTACCTTGAAATTTTTGTAGTAGTGTCGACCGCCTGATAATGAGACATGTCTCATGCAGCCCGTTTCTCGAAGTAAGTTGTCCATACTTGTACTATATAATTCAATGAATAGGCAGCTCACTTGATCTAACAACTAGAGTTCTCCTCGCCGACACCGACGAAGGCTCAAAGTATATATTTTTTACTATTTCTTTTTTTTTTTGTTTTACTTTTCCTGCTTCTACATCAATCACTCCTCTAATTCTTTTTTTAATTTTTTTTTCCGCGAGAATAATTATGTGTACTTCAGACTAATTAATAAAGTGATTAATTGCAAATTGCTATAAATAGTTGTAATGTATACATCGAGTTGTTTAACATTTCAATAGGGAGGGTCACCCACGCAAAAGTATTTTTGTTCTTGATGATGCTGTTGTTGTTATTGATGGTGGGGTAGTGGGGATGGTCCTTGATTTCTTTTCTACTGTTTGTGTTGAAGCCGGTTGTTGGCGGTGTTTGGGACGTTGGCTGTGGTGTTTATGGTGGCAATGGTGGAGGATGCTGCGATTATAATGATGGTGGTGGTGTCGTCATAGGTGGTGGTGATAGAGCTGGTAGTTTCTATTTAAGACTGATAATGATAATGGTGCAGATAGTTGTACTTTCTGTAGGCGAGGAATGTGTGGTAAGAAACTTGCTTCCCAACCACATAGTTCCGGGTTCAGCATCACTGCGTGGCACCTTGGACAATTGTCTTCTACTATTGCCTCGGGTTGACCAAAGCCTTGTGAGTGAATTTGGTAGACGGAAACTGAAAGAAGCCCGTCGTGTATATATATATATATATATAT
>NC_068983.1:86496404-86496752 GCF_001194135.2 Octopus bimaculoides
GACGAGTACATTAAAATGGAGACAAAGGTATATATATATATATATATATACACACACACATACGTAAATGTGGAACGATGAAAATGCTCAACACTGCATTAGTGGATATAATTTCTTTATCTGTGAATTATGTCTACTATTGGTTTCATGTTAAGAAAAGTATGTAAATATCCTAGTCTCTTAATTTTTTAAGCCGATCACATGAAGAGAAGTATTCGTCTTCATTTTGGAAAACGCGCGTGTATGTGTGTGTGTGTATGCATACATATATATATGTATAAGCACACATACACACATACACGCACGCACAAACACACGCATATATATATATATATATATATATATATA
>NC_068983.1:86497354-86499481 GCF_001194135.2 Octopus bimaculoides
ATATATATATATATATATATATATATATATAGAGATATATGTGCATACACACATACATATATATATACATATATATGTATGCGTGTGCGCATGAACTATATATATATAGAGAGAGAGAGAGGCGAACTGGCAGAAGCGTTAGCACGCCGGGCGAAATACTTAGCGGTATTTCGTCTGCCGTTACGTTTTGAGTTCAATTTCCACCGAGGTCGACTTTGCCTTTCATCCTCTCGGGGTCGATGAAATAAGTACCACTTACGCACTGAGGTCGATGTAATCGACTTAATCCCTTTGTCTGTCCTTGTCTGTCCCCTCTATGTTTAGCCCCCTGTGGATAATAAAGAAATAAACATATATGTGTGTGTGTGTGTGTGTGTGTGTTTGTGCACGTATGTATATCATTTAATAATACACAAAGGATTTAAATGTGATCTACTATAACTTTCATGCCTCTTACAATACAGTGATCGGGTGAGCTTGTATAGCCTGACGTGTAATTTTAGGCACTCATTCAGCCATGTTTTATGAGCCTGAATGAGTGCCTGAAAATACACATCAGGCTATATAAGATCGTCCGACCACTGCCTTAATAGAGGCATGAAACTTTGTAGCTCACATTGAAATCCTGTATTTATTAAATTGATATTTATCTCACACTGAATGGAGTCCTTTTCTTGCTGATCGCATCGATAGTAGGACAGTATACTGCATATATGTATGTGTGTGCGTATATGTATGTATGTATGTATGTATGTATGTATGTATGTATGTATGTATGTATGCATGCATATATATATATATATACATACATACATAAATACATATTTATGTTTTTATGTATGTATCACTTAGCAACCACTAGGGTCATCGTTCCATCACAGTGCAAGGAAATTTCAGTCGGTGCGTTCACTTAGTTTTGCGTCAACAAATATGTTGTAAGTTGTAAGTTATAAACGAGAACAGCGCAGTTCACCCTATACTTATATATATATATGTAATTACGTGTATGCACGTAGGTTTGTAATTATGTATGTGTGTGAGTGCGAATGCACCGATATTAATTAATATATGATTAATTAACAGATTTTATAATAATTATATAGATAGATAGATAGATAGATAGATAGATAGATAGATAGATAGATAGATATAGACAAACAGACAGACAGACAGACAGACAGACAGATAGATAGATAGATAGATAGATAGATAGATAGATAGATAGATAGATAGATAGATAGATAGATAGATACGTATATGTGTGTGTATGCTTGAAAATATATAATATACACAAATATACATATTTGGTGACCTAATTTATTATAAGTTCGCAAACATCCAAATAAGAATAGAGCCGCAAGAAAAAAACATTTAAGAAATATATAAATAAAGATAAAGTATATAAAGATGGTCTATAAAAATAAAAACACTCACGTAACTGAAAACTAAACATGTAAGGCTTCAGTGTTTCATTCGAATTAAGGTAAGTAATAATATTAACTAGGTCTAGTAATTAAATTTAAACAAATTAAATTGAAATACATAAATGCCAGGACCATTGGAATACATTAAAGTCAGGATCATAATGTCATATCAGAATACGAACTGACAGTTTTCTGAGCAAATTGATCTATGACACAAAAAAAGAGCGTTGTTACGTCATTCAGCTTATTAAGCAGTGTGACGTATTTTCATGTATTATCTCAGGGGATTCACTGTTGCACAAATGTCATGCAGAGCGACTATCCTGGTATGGTCTTCCAGTCTTAATTACAGACGAGATGTTATAGGAAATATTATTAGCCTTGAAGTGACGGATATAATTTACCATCGAAGTAAAAAAAAAAATATATATGATTAATATTAGAGCACAATCAAGTGCCATGTAGCGTCTCAGTACAGGATCTTATGCATATTTTGGTCGAATTTTGGTGTCTAGTATAGACAGTGCACTTATAAGCGACATATCACAAATAATAATCATACAAGGGACACTTACTTAGAGATCTACAATTACATTTCCTCTTATCATTGGTTAAGTTACCATTAGTACAATTATTATTATTAGTAGTAGTAGTAGTAGTAGTAGTAGTAGTAGTAGTAGTAGTAGTAGTAGTAGTAGTAGTA
>NC_068983.1:86499534-86500068 GCF_001194135.2 Octopus bimaculoides
GTGGTGGTGGTGGTGATGGTGGTAGTGATAGTAGTAGTAGTAGTAGTAGTAGTAGTAGTAGTAGTAGTAGTAGTAGTAGTAGTAGTAGTAGTAGTAGTAGTATCGTTATCGTCAACATTATTATTACTATTACGATTATTAGTATTTTGACTCCAATGACTATTAATATTAGCGTTTGTTTGATTGATATGCATTATAGCATTAACCAGTCACCGCATCTTCTGAGCAGCTGTAAGGGCTATCTTTATCTTTTAATATGAATATGTATATGTAACATCTCACATAAATGAATTCCTGCCATTTATGACTGTTTGTCCAGCTTCAACTATGTATTCGCTATAGCTAAAACTTGTTCTACTCCACTACTTTATCTTGATTACAAAATTGGATCTTTAGAGTCTGACACGACTGAGCACTAATTCCGTGCTTATCATATTCTTCGATTTTCCTTTCGTCTTCTCAACCACTACATAAACACACACACGTGCGTGTGTGTGTGTGCGTGTGCGTGCGTGTGTATATATATATATATAT
>NC_068983.1:86501229-86501645 GCF_001194135.2 Octopus bimaculoides
TATATATATATATATATATATATATATATGTATGTATGTATGTATGTATTTATATATATTTTTGCGTTGATATTATGTGGTACGTGGCATGATCTGAGATCAAGAACTGTGAAACTGAAACAATTGTGTCCCTGCAAAATTGGAACAAATGCGTTGGCTTCACATTCATGTATTGCTATATTGCGAGTAAAGAGAGAAATAGTCGCAAAGAGAGAGAGATAGATGGGGGAGAGAGAGGGAAAGAGGGAGAGGGAGAGAGGGAAAGAGGGAGAAGGAGAGGGAGAGAGAGAAATAGATAGTTGGACAGCTTAATTCACTGACAAAAATTATATAAATACATATTCTTTTATTTGTTCCAGTCATTTAACTGCAGTCATTCTGAAGCTTATATAATTAGACAAGATACTTTAGATATG
>NC_068983.1:86501857-86503069 GCF_001194135.2 Octopus bimaculoides
TATATATACATAAATTTCAAATTTTTGGAAAGGGATAAGTCGTTTACAGCCCAGTACTTATTTTATCGCTCCCAAAGGATGAAGGACAGAGTTGACCTAGGAAGAATTTAAACTTAGAATTTAAAGACCGACGAAATACTGCCAGGCATTTTGCCCACAGTACTAACATTTCTGCCAGTCCGCCTATATCGATAGATAGATAGATAGATAGATAGATAGATAGATAGATAGATAGATAGATAGATAGATAGATAGATAGATAGAGAGATAGATAGAAGGATTGATAGATAAACTATAGAGTTAGATACACAGACAGACACAGACAAACAGGCAGGCAGGCAGACAGGCAGACAAACACACAGATAAGCAGACAGACTGCCAGACAGACAGACTGTCAGACAGACAGACAGCCACGCAGTTACACAGACAGCTATATATATATGTATAGACAAATACATGGACGGACGGACAGACAGACAGACAGATAAGAGTTACAGATATTAATGTATTGATATGAATGAAGCCATGTGGGCTAAACAATAACGTGATTCTGACTTTTGGTATTTGCCACTATTCCTAATGAACCTAGCATCACAAATGGATATATTATAATTTATTAATCTTCTGACGCGCCAAGAAGAGGAGGCATTGCAACATAATCAGTACGATACTCCATTATGCTGCTTAACGATTTGATTAAATTGACATCACGCATATCGCGCCATTTTAAATATTTTAAACATAGACATTTGTTTCCCAAACATACTAATATGCACATACACATACACACATACACACACAAACCTTGGCCCATACCTTCACGTACACACGTATGCCTACATGTTTGCATACATGAATGGTGTGTGTACGTACATATAAATAGTAACGGGCACAAATACTTAAGTAAATGTATTTACATAAACATCTACCTCTCCCCTCTCTCACTTTCCTCCTAATTCTCCTCCTCTCTCTCTATCAACATATATCTCTCTATATATATAAACATGTGCGTGTGTGTGTGTGTGCGTGTGTGTGTGTGTGTGTGTGTGCGTGCATCCATATATGTGTGTCTATACATGTATAATATATATATATTTCTATACGTATGATATATACTCGCTGTATATTTATATCTAGTCAAATAAATATATATATATATCATTACACATACACGCATACACACACACACACACACACACACACACACACACA
>NC_068983.1:86503478-86504238 GCF_001194135.2 Octopus bimaculoides
ATATATATGCATATATATATACATGCAAACATACATATGTATACATGAAAACACATATGTATGTATGTATATATCAATACAAATATATAGATACAAATGCTTAAACATACACACACAAATATATACATATATATATATATGTGTGTGTGTATTATATATGATTGTATATCTGTGTGTGTGTGTGTGTGTGTGTGTGTGTGTGTGTGTGTGTATTGAAGAAAAGAAAAAAGTAAAATGAAGACACAGGCAGTTAAATATAAGTAATTAGATAGATATAGTTATAAAAATACAGATAAATAGATATATCATATTAATTCGTAGAATCAGACATACAAACTTAAATATAACCAACATGGGACGGCAAATATTTATGAGAATTAAAAGTGAAATATTTCAAGAATGATAACAGAGAAGACGAGATGTCGAAACTCACAAGTTACTTGTCAAATATGTCTTTGTTGGTTTTTGTCATTTTCATTATAGGGTCATTCAGACTCTATAAATAATATATATTATATATATAAGAGGGCAGAGAGCGATGTGAATTTACTTCAGAAACACAGAGATCTATACACAAAAAACAAAAGCCAAACAAATAAATGAATGTATGTATGTATGTATGTATGTACATGTGTGTGTGTGTGTGTTTGTGTGTCTGTGTGTGTGTCTGTGTGTGTGTCTGTGTGTCTGTGTTCATGTTAAATATATGTGCTAGGAATATATATATATATATATATATATATATATATATATATATATA
>NC_068983.1:86505969-86510510 GCF_001194135.2 Octopus bimaculoides
CCTTTGATTTGGGGGGGGGGATGTTTTGCTTTTTTGGATTTGTGTGCTAGTGGTAATCACGAACCCTATATTGGGTTTTGAAGCCAGAAAGTGACTTGTATTCGTTATTGCAGATGCAGCATTCGGAGCACCCTGAGAGACCAGATGGAATGGGAAAATTGCTACAGATTACATAACGGAGTCGTTACTAGAAATTGGTTGTATTCAACCTGAGGCCTTTCAGCATGTTTGCGTAGAGGACTTGTGAGGCCGGCTCTGGAGAGGCAAACTTGGCCACATCCATCACACTTAAGATGTGTGTGTATGTGTGTGTGTGTGTTTGTGTACATACAAATGTCCATCAATCTCTACTGTCTATATATATATATGCCAACCCAATATATATATATATATATATATATTGGGTTGGCAACTAAGTTCTCGGTGTCTTTTTTTAAATTTTGGAATTTATTGCGTTTTTAAAATTTGGAATCTATTCTTTTCGAAAATTCTATTTTTGAATAATTTTCGAATCCTTTTTTTCTTTCTAGTTAATTTTAATTCATTTTTGTTTATTTTCAGATCATTAAAATGGAATGTCAAAATAAGAAAAACGAGCATTTTCGACACCTCTTTTTTTTTGCTTTTAATCAAGGTTCTAAGGTATTTTTATTGTTTTATTAAAGTTCAACTCATGCAGACAAAAGGCCAATGGTATTCTAGCCATGACAATCCCGAATTTATATCAGCTATAGTTTATTCCGATTTGAAATGTGATCTGGCTGCTATATCTAGCATATCAAATGATCACATACCGGCTCCCTCGTTGGTTTGTTTAGCTTTGCTTACAAGGTAGAGTAGTAATAGTACCATTGTAATCATTCATGTGTTGATGTTCATACCTTCACCAATACTACTATAATGCAATAATATTTATAGCTGTAATTATAGCTCAGAAGCTATATCAACTCTTACAAATTGATATTATTATGTTTTAATAAAGTCCTAGTTGCCAATTAATATTACTTATACACAATATTAATCATTCATTATTAATTACTCATTCACATCCTTAGTCTATATTTATACATAATCTTTTTTTAGTTATTGTATGTAGTTACACACACACACATACATACGCACACTGACCAATATACGCAAAAAAAGCATTGAATTAGCAGAATTTGTGGAGCGACGGGCAAAAGGCTTGCAGCGTTTAGTTGCGTACCTTTAGTTCTAGGTTCAATTTGACTTTATCTTTCATCCTTCAAGAGATGATGAATTAAGTAGCAGTCAAAGGACAAGCCAGCAAGGACCGATCTGTATATAGAAACATGTACCCGATCCCCATTTTATAAAATGACACCACCACCACCACTTTTGCCGTCTTGAAAATAATTATTTCAAATTTTGACACAAGGCCAGTAGGTTCGGGGGAGGGATAAGTCGTTTATATCGACCCAGTACTCAACTGGTACTTATTTTATCAATCACAAATGGATGAAAGGCGAAGTCGCCCTTGGCGTAATTTCGACTTAGAACATAAAGACGTACGAAATGCCGCTAAGCATTTTACACGCCATGCAAACGATTCTGCCAGCTCGCCACCTTAGCCATCTCAAAAATAATAACCAGCTGGACACACTAGAGTTGGATGGCGTTGTCCTGGATCTCATTATGTCTGAAGATAAAATGGGATTTGTTATAAGTCAAGTACCTATAATCTTAGGTTTGCTTGATCAGATAAGCAACCACCATCACCACTACAGCAAAGCGACAAATTAGCAACGTAATGTCAACGTTACAAATCAATACTCAGATGGAAAAGTATAGAAGACATAACCCAGTGTTGCAGTCTACCAAGGCTGGTAGTTTAGAGACACTGGAAGGGTTAGATAGAGCGCCTTGTTGCAATAAAGATGACGGTACAAATCTATTCTCATGTTCGAAGTCCTAACTCTTCACGTTAATCTAAAGAATGATTAAGACAACTGAACCATTTTCGCTGAGATTTCAGTCGATTTTCTCGTTAAAATTACAAAACCAAAAGCCATTGTTGTAAGCGTCTATATCAGTGCTTTTCACAATGGACAATAGAAAATTTTATATGGTTACTAGGGAGTAAGGCTGATAGATGCATCTGTACAGTTTTTAGCCTTTGTTTCGTATTTAAATGTTAGCTTTAGAAACTGTTGTGATAAAAACAGCTTCTTAGCCTCAATTACTGCAATATCAATAACAACAACATTAACAGTAATTATAGACAGCGAAATGGGAATAAAAAATAAATAGAATCTAACATATACCAACTATGCATATAAATTATAAGCAATAAACTAATGTAATTTAAAAGACATTGTCAAAACCTGTGGGTTTTTCTATATATGCAGTAAAGACGACCACTGCACCAGTTGTACTAAGTAACGTCTTAAATTGTGCGTGTGTGCATACATATGCATATGTAAGTGCTTGGACGTTGTTGATTCTAGCTATGAGTGTCTCTGTTAAATTTATTATCTAACTACGTGTATAAAAAGACATGAAAACTCGAACGTGGGCAGAAAAACCAATGTGTGTGTGTGTGTGAGTGTACATATAGAACATACAACTATAAATCGAAGTACAAAGATAAATTACAACGGGTTACGTGGGTATATATGAAGTACAAAGAATATGTCCTCGTGTTTAGAGGAATCCATGTGCTATAGGTTAGATCAATAACTAAGGTCATGCAGTAATGCACCATTTATTCGCATATAGTAAGACGGTGCTGTGTTAAGTAGACACCCGCGTCAGACTAGTACCAAAAATTAAATTAATCCGACCTGATATTACGTGTATATAATCATATGTGGGATCGTTGAATCACAGCAAACGGCGTAGGAAAAATGTAAGTGAAGGAAAAGGGACGAAAATTTAAAAAAAAAAGTTTGAGAGATTTACTGGTCTGTCTATGTTATAAGGATATCAATTCTAAATATAGACGACCATATTTGACGGCATATAAGGAGTGTTTCACCCTAGCAAAAAGAAAGGACCCGGAAGATCTACTTGCGTTTTATAAACAAAAGGTCAGATTTTTGCTGACATTTTAAAGTTTATAAAGTTGTTGACGAATGACAGTTGAAGTAAAAGGCCTGCCAAAATTGAGGTACGACTTTATAAACTTGTGCGCTTTATAAGCTATACATACATACATACATACATACATACATACATACATACATATTTATTTAATACAGTTATAAAAGATTATCTTCATGAAGTAAGATTTTAAACAAACATTTAGGGGTTATCCAGCTCTATAGATATTAGCATCTATAAAACTCAAGGGTAATGTCTAAATATCAGATTGTTACACAGATTGTATACACCCTTACACATTTGCTTAGTGATTCTTTTATCACTACTCTAGTTTACGTGATAAAGGGTATGCTTAACTAATGACGTCGGAAATTTGCTGGAGAAAGGAAAATATAAGTAGTTGTCTAATATTGTTTTTTTCTTTGCTGTTTTTTTTTTCCTCGCTATACATTCTTTTAAATAGTTATCTAACGCTTCATATATTTAGACTCGTTATCTGCAATCAGAATGTGTTTCGTGTAATCTATGCATCCACATGTTATACAAAAATTATGAAATAACGATTCAAATATTGGATTTATTTTAATTCTATATTTGCTTTATATAATCACATATTATAAAATATTTGCTTATATTATTCACGTATTACAAAATATTTACATAAACTATAAACTTACAACAATACTTACAGCTATGTAAATCTTTATTTGCTGTTTATTGCAGTTTATTATAATAAATGTTCAGAATGTTTAACATATGCTAATAACATACACAACTGCTAATTTCATGTTACTGTTCATGAATATTCACATGTCGTAACACATGCTGTTAATTCTACGATTTTGTTTCTTTCATTGTATAGCTTATTGTTTTTGTTATTCTTATCAAGTCCCTGCTCAGCCCTGTCACCAAAACCTTTCCAGTTACAGCATTCCCATATTGTCTTCAGGTTTCAGTGCATTTCGCACTCTGTTATCGACTGTTTCCTTCCTTTAAGACGGCGGATGAGATCTAAGGAAGATCCGTAGTTGTTTCTAATGAATGAAAGTGACTATATGGAGCTTATGGCGTAGAGAGCCATGGATGTTGGGAATCTCGCTAAGAGATCACACCCGGAACGAGGAGATCAGGGATAGAACTGGACGTCGTCGCAGAATGCCACCACGCAAAGCTATGATGGGCCGGTCATGTCGCAAGGTTCACAGACAATCGGTGGACCCATGCAGTCGTCGAGTGGTACTCGCGCGAGAGACCACTCGGAAGACCTCCAATCAGGTGGGAAGATGATTTAAGAAAAATGTTTGGAACAACGTGGAGCATGGGAGAAATTGAGCGAATGCTGTGACCAGTGGAGCCGACTCGGCACCAGACAGCCTGGCCGATCCAGGTGATCCAGGTAATGTGGAGCTGATGTGAGCAGCTTTTTCGAAAAGTGGGCCGCACTAGATATGACTCATCATCAGGTGGACTACTTTACT
>NC_068983.1:86511092-86511856 GCF_001194135.2 Octopus bimaculoides
TATATATATATATATGTAAAGGTGATTCAACTGCTTTTTCTACATAAAGGTGTATTTTCGCAAGTTCAACTTATCAATGAAAAATGAAGAAGACATAAGCTGGATTTGAACTCAGACTGCAAAGGGGCTTGACCAAATAGCAACATTTATTTTGTTCGATACGTAACTAATTCTCATATGCAATTAACTTGGCCCGTTCACTACTGTTTATAAATATTTTCTCATCAGCCAATAAAAACATGCATAATTATCATGATTTCTGCCCCCTCCTACTCTGACAAACTTAATGAAGCAAAATTGTGAATAAATTTATGCTGAAATGTAAGTTATTTTAAGTGTCTAACACGTCCCATTTGGATAGTTGTGTTTGTTAGGCTACTTTTCTAAATATGTATTATACAAATATGTGCAACATATACAAATACTGAGCTAGGTTTCAACAATTATATATGTTTAGATCAAACTTCTAAACTAAATATGGACTATTTACTTACGCATACATACGTACAGCTATACACGTATATGTATATACACGCACAAACAAACAAATATACACACATATACAGAGAAAACGCACATAAGAACAATACATACACACACACTCGTATATTCTCACATACAGACAAAATGCACACAACACAAACACACACACACATACACATATTCACATGAAAATATATGCATACATGTATGCATGTATATGTGTGTCTGTGCGGTTGTGTAGATATATATATATATATATATATATATATATATGTGTGTGG
>NC_068983.1:86511866-86512341 GCF_001194135.2 Octopus bimaculoides
TATATATATATATATATATATATATATATATATGTGTGTGGGGGTGATTATTTACGTATGTATGCAAACTCTAAATACAAACTATAGAGATTCAATTCTTTGGTTTCAGATCACAATTCTATAAGCTAGAGCAGATGAGTGGTTGTATTGTCCATTGAACTGAAGTAGTATATTACTGGTATGCATTTTATCGACCATCAGAATGACGAAAGACAAATGTCGAGTCTTCGGATCATTTAATTCGACACCCTACCATTTCTGACACTTTATTTCCCTGCAAAATATTAGCTATATAAATATACATCTATACATTGTATACAATAGTACAAATACTGTTTATTTACACTTTTACAGGCGAGTATGCTACCGATTGTATAATCATGTATTATTTACATAGTACATACAAACACACACACACACACATATATATATAGGCATTATGTAAATATATTTGTATATGTATATATATATATAT
>NC_068983.1:86516206-86518210 GCF_001194135.2 Octopus bimaculoides
ATATATATATATATATATATAAACGTAAAACATATAAAGATAATATGCATATATACCTAAAAATATCTTTTATATATTTAAATGATGCGCATATCTTAACATTGAATTCTTATTCTCTCCAGTGCCGCTACGAGCCCCACATATTTCGCACACTATGGTGAATATACCACCAGCATTGCCCAACCAACCATAACATTAGATTTAGAATTCAACCAAGGCTAGGGCCACTTGTCCTACGTCCGCAACACAATTCAGGCTCACAACGCATAATTTCGCTACAACAGAACTTTTCCGCAACAGGCGTCTGCTCTATTTAGCATTATCCCGAAACAGATCAAAGAAGAGAAAGATCCTATCACGTTCAAACAAATCCTGGACAACTTTTTCAGGGGATGCCAGACACATCACCTATACCTGGATCCATCTCAGTCAACAACTCCCAAGTTTTGACAGTTAACTTTTCTTAGGCAAATATACACACACGCATATACATATATATATGTTAAGTGTGTATATGTGAGTGCGGGTGTGTGTGTATTATAAATATATATGTGTATCCTATATGATAACTGGTTGTCCTGTTATAGCTTAACGCCTAGTAATAATGCATCTCGATGGTCAGTTGAAAAGGGCTACGTAGCACCTGATGAAATTACAAATCAGATTAAACTTGCGTGGCTTTTCCCATCTTTCTTTGTACATAGACGTTGCATATGAACACAAAGTGCTTCCTTTTCATTTTATAAAATATATATTTTATATACTATATAGTGTCCGCAAATACCTTAAGATATAAATCTGCACCACAAATAATCTGCTATATGTGTTTGCATATATATAAAATTTTCATCGACACGTCTAATATATATATGTGTGTGTGTTTGTGAGTGAGTGTGTGTGTGTGTGTGCGCGTGTGTTTAAATATATATTTATATAAAGTTATATATATATATATATATATATATATATATATATATATATATATATATATATATATATACATATATATATAGATAGATAGATAGATAGAGAGAGAGAGAGAGAGAGAGAGAGAGATAATGTGTATGAGTATGTTTATATATATATATGTATGTATGTATGTATGTATGTAATTACTAATTTTCGTCTTTGTGTGATGTATGATGTGAGTGCGCATTTGCACACATGGTCTGCAATGAACAAAAGTAATTGGATAATGCATTACTAATTGCACATGTTTTATATTTCATATATTTTGTTTTTAGAAATGAGACAAGTACCAGATAAGTACCTTGCCATGGTTTAGATACCGGTGAGATAAAACCTGTTTACCTGAACAGTTGCAGGCTGGCTGCCGCTGTTGCTGCAGTGATGGCGAGTGAGATGTTATAAAGGACCGAGATTCTCGGAAGAAAGGGTTGATAGAGTTTAAGGTGAGGTTTGAAAGTTAGACAATATAGTGAACAAGGAGAGAAGAATGGCCTGAGAAAGGAGTGCATAAGTCAGTGTGTCACGTGACCGACAAGCTCAGTAGAAAAGAAGATATTTTGAGTGTAGCAGTAGAGAAGGCAGAGAGAAAAGAAAGATCACTTTCCCTCTGATCATGGAATAGGCTCCTACTAAGAGGAAGAAGTAAGACAGCTTGCAAAGAACTGCACCAATTACACAACTATTTTTGAAACAGATGTAAGGGATTTCTGCAGGACTTCTTCCAGCTTCAGTTTTAAGGTTTTGATGACCTGTGATGACCTTCTACTACCTACTAAACTATCCCACATCAACAGCGCATACTATCAAACTATATATATGCAACTCTTAAAGGAATGTTTACTGATCTCCATTGATCGATGTTCGTTTGTACCTCTTCGTGTTGTATAAATATAAATAAATTTGTCATAAAACCCGTTCTTTGCCTGTCAAGCCCATAATCGGGTCATACATACACACGCACGCACACACACACACACACGCACGCACACACACACGCACGCACACACACACACACACACACACACACACACACAC
>NC_068983.1:86522187-86524755 GCF_001194135.2 Octopus bimaculoides
TATATATATATATATATATATATATATATATATATATATATGTGTGTGTGTGTGTGTGTGTATATAGGCACACATCATTTATATATATGTGATGCATGCATTTATACATATATATATATATATATATTACCTGCATATGGATATACCTATACACACACACAGATACGAATAGCTCGTGATTTATCAAATTCCAGAAACAGAAAACCGAACATCAACCTACCATAATGGGATTGGAACTTACGTTTTTTTTTTTGTTTTACCATATGAACAAAATATAGTTCTACAAGCATTTGTCAATGTGAGACGGTTAGTGTATATATCTCAAAGTATGACATAATATTAGTAGTTACTAGATTTTGACGTTGCAATTTATAAAACAAAAAAATATGCAGTGGGTTTATATAAAATTTAAAATGGAAGGTAACACCATGAACTGTATTTATTCTACAAGTGTAAAACTTACGACATTGTTCCTCATTACTCAGTTGATTAATGTATAGGCATTAAGTACGAGAACCACACTTTATAGTGATAGGAATGTATTATATAAAATATATAATATAGAAGAGGATATTCTTTGGAGTGAGAAAAATAAACAGATATATTATGAGGTAAATATTAATTTTTGAATTATACCACAGGGAAGAGGATTTTTTTTGTCAGGCAGCTTTGAGTATATTGAGACAGTCACACCACCTCGATCATATACAAGTCACACACACACACAGAAAGCTGTGTGTGTGTGTCTGGATGTTTCTATATATACGATATATATATATATATGTAAATAAGTAAATATGTGTCCCTGTGTGTGTATGTAGATATATAAGATACTGTGTATATATACGCATTATATATTACATACGCTTATACATACAGTATTTATGAATATATATATGTAAATATATCAAAAAATAAAGATGTATACACATATATTTATGTATATATATGTATGCATAGATATATATGTATGTATATATAAATGGATACATATATGAATATATATATCTTATATATATATATATATATATATATATATATATATATATATATATATAAAGACGGTTTACCTTGACAACCAGATATATATATATATATATACATATATATATATCTGGTTGTCAAGCGATGATAGGGGGCAAACACAGACGCAAACACACACACAGAAACACAGATATATATATATATATAAATACGATGGGCTTCTTTCAGTTTCCATCTGTCCAATCCATTCAGAAGGCGTTTGTCGGCCTGTGGTTATTGTACAAGACACTTGCTCAAGGATCCACGTAATGGGACTGAACCCGGAACCATATGTTTAGCAAGCAAGCTTCTTACCACACTCTCAGGTGTGTCTATGTGTGACAGTGGCTGTTATTCTGCATGAGGTTTTGCGTTCTGTAACGTTCTTCGGACGAAACCATTAAAATGCTTAATATACACAAAATATTCAGCCAGAGTCTGACATCCGAATATGAATAAAAAATAATACAATCAACATGAGTACAATGCAAAGATGGAATCATATATATTCTTTTATTCCTTTACTGGAGTCAGTCATTAGACTACGGCCATGCTCGAACATCGTCATAAAGAGTCTTTTAGTCGGAGAAATCGACCCCAGGATTTATTCTTTGTAAACCTAGTACTTATCTATCAGTCTCTTTTGCCGAACATCTAAGTTACAGAGACGTAAACACACCAACATCGATGGTGGAGGTGATGAGGAAAAATACAGACAGAAAGACATAAATACATACACACATATATATATATACGGGCTTCCTTCAGTTTCCGTCTATAAAAATCTATCTATCAATCTATCTATCTATCTATCTATCTATCTATCTATCTATCTATCAATCTATCTATCTATCTATATATATATATATATATATATATATATATATATATAGTATGATAACATAGACAGAATCATACGCCGTTCTATGTATAACTTTTGGCAATGTTAACGTTAATAAAGCCCAGTCTCGCGGAGCCGTTATATCGTAGTTAATAATTACAACCCATAAACGGAAGAATAAAACTATGCAAATCTGTGTTAAAGTTCAACATGAAACTTTCCACCATTGTTGTTATTTAAATTGCAATGATGGAGCATTGTGTATATAATACAAAGAGCAACTTTATTGTACAGAAAGAATTGCAACTCATTAAAAAACGAAGATTACATATATATACACACACACATTCATATATATACATATATGAAAACTACACCTTTGAAGTAAATTCTGAATCAAACTTATCTCGGTGTATTCTAAATACACATGAACTTAATTATCAATAAAATAATAAACAAAACGCACAGTATTGTATTTAGGACAATTTAATTATTAGAGTTAATTTAAAAATTAAAGCTTTTATGAGCACATTGCGAACACTGACATATACAACAATTCAGTAAAATTATAATAAGTAATGTTTAATTATTATAATAACATAACGCTTAGTTTGTATAGCATGTTAAACAATATCTACACTAAAATACGTCTGGCCATGCGTGGTGTTTGCATATGTATGTATATATATATATATATATATATA
>NC_068983.1:86525747-86526245 GCF_001194135.2 Octopus bimaculoides
TATAGATAGATAGATATATATATACATACATATATATTTCATATGAATATATATACTTATATGTATACATATATATACATGTCTATAAACATGTGTATGTATATATATATATATATATATATATATATATATATATATTATACTTATAATATACAGACGTTTGTATATTTGCGTGTAGGTTTGCAAATATAGATACATAAATAAGTCGCAATAAAATGTATTTTACATACGGAAAAAAATGGTGCGCAATGTTTTACATATAGTGTATACATTTTACACAAACTTTCCATGATGGTACTCAAATATACACAACCACTGGCACGCACGATCACACAGACACAAAAATACATAATACACACACACACACACATAGATAGATAGATAGATAGATAGATAGATAGATAGATAGATAGATAGATAGATAGATAAATAGATAGATAGATAGATAGATAGATAGATAGATAGATAGATAGATAGATAGATAGATAGATAAATAGA
>NC_068983.1:86527756-86529197 GCF_001194135.2 Octopus bimaculoides
AACTCCATGCACACATACATATATATATATAATATAAATATACATACCGATATATATGGACGTATTTTTATATAAATGTATGTATTTATACGTAAATATATATAATTATAGATATACAGGGTGATCATAAAGTTTGGATACATGGGAAATATTACGATATTTTTCTTTCGACTGTAACGTATGAAACAAAAAGAGCGTGTCAAGTCTAAGGTTTTTGCAGCTCTACGTATCCAGATTTTGCTGTCACCCTATACATATAAGTATATATATGTATATATATGTATATGCTTGTGCCCGTGCATTTCAATACGCACGTACATGCATGCAAACATACATACATACGTACGTACGTGTGTGTGCGTGTGTGTTTATGTGTGTGTGTGTGCGCGCGCGCGCGTGTTTGTATTTGAAAACATATGTGTGTGTACGCATATTTCCGCTGTCTTGTGTATTTGTTTACTATGCCAGCCGTTAGGTTTAAGACAAAAAATTTGTGTTTATGTCCCATTACATTTCATATTAACTGAAACTTCATAAGATATTAATGGCTAAAATATATTTCAACTGAATACGATCTTATTGTCATAAAACGCCTGAAATGTTAGCCGTAGCATGACCGTCGTTATATGACTGACTCACACATGTAAATGAGAAAGCTGGAATGCACACACACACACACATATATATATATATATATATATATATATATATATATGTATGTATATATATACAGAGAGAGAGAGAGAGAGATAGAGAGAGACAGATAGAGAGACAGAGAGACAGAGAGAAAGAGATGACAACGGAAAAAACAAATGTTATTGAACTTCATTAGCTTACAGCTCTTTCTGCTATAAGATGTGGTGGACTCTTAGTTGAGTACCGAGATAACATCCTATAGCTTCATCAGAGCCTTGAATATGAAGTGCATTAAATAACACTTGTTTTTTCTAGAGTTATCTCTTTGTTTCTAATACGACTCTATGCTCATATAACATTATTTTTCTGGGCCATACGTATATTGATATATATATATATATATATATATATATATATATATATGTATGTATGTATGTATGTGTGTATGTATATGTATACTTGTTTCAGTCATTTGACTATGGGTATGCTGGAGCACAGCCTTTTAGTCGAAGAAATCGATCCCAAGATTTATTCTTTCTAAGAGTGGTGCTTTTTCTATCGATATCTTAGTCCGAACCGCTAGATTACGGGGAAGTAAACACACCTACATCGCTTGTCATAGCCCTTTCAATACGAAAGTAGTTAGTCGAGATATATCCACGTGTCGATAGTTTATGTGTCATTTCTTGGAGGAATTTGTCTAGTTACCCTTTGAACGGCATTGGGTCCTTCTAAATAATAATAATAATAATATATGCATATATATATATATATATATATATATATATATATATATATATATATA
>NC_068983.1:86529232-86530457 GCF_001194135.2 Octopus bimaculoides
ATATATATATATATATATATATATATATATATATGCACATACATTCATACATATATACATACATCCATCCATACATATATATATATATATATATATTTATATATATATATATATAACGTGAATGTCCCGGCGAATATCTGAATAAGATGCATATATAATAGACCAGACATAGTGATTTGGGACAAAGAGAAACTACATAAAACAGTGGAAATCAGTTACTCATCAGATGTCAGCATAAATCTTAAAGATCAGTAAAAAACAAAAAGATCTGCGATGAAATTTACAGTCACTCCACATAGACTACAAGCTGAGATTTATACCCGTAATCATTGGGGCACTTTCGTACGTAACCAACTTCCTCAGCACCAATCTTGAGAAGTAAGGTTCTCGGAACCAGAAATGGTAAAGTGAATTACAAAACTACGGATACACGCCAACAATGAAACTGTCTCTGTATGTAAAACTTTGCAAAAGTTTAACATGTAAGTCTTTATACACACGTCTATACGTACAGTTATACGTATATGTACAGGTCTGCACTTATACTAACACCAAATACTGGCACATATACACATACACAGGCACAACTGCCTTGGCGATGTATATGAAATTTCAATGAAGGAGCCTTGGATTTAAGTTAGAAACCGGCTTTTTTTCTCTGTAACTATAAATGTTGAAACAAATATGTTGGCTTGTGTGTGTACATATATATGGTATGTGTTATATATTCACAAATATATATATATATATATATATATATATATATATACATAATTACATACATACATACATAAGAATTATATATATATATATATATATATATATATATATATATATATATATATATATATATATATATATATATATATATACAGATACACACACTCGAACATATATATGCATGACTAGAGATAGGTAGAGGTTATAAATAAACTGTGGATTATATAGTACGGATTATAAATTCTGAATTAAGAATACATAATTCATTCTTCTTTGTGTTTTACACTATACTCTGAATTCTTCGGAAACGAACTTTGGATTTACTAACCGAACAGGAGTACTAATGGAACAGGAATGTGGTCCACATCGTTTACAACGATGATCACTGGTTACTTTAATACACAGTGCTCAAAGAATGTATTGTTCAAGATTTTACAACCTATATTCTTTTGTGTTATATATACATACATACATACATATATATATATATATATATATATATATA
>NC_068983.1:86530780-86532254 GCF_001194135.2 Octopus bimaculoides
ACATATGTATATATATACATAATATAATACAATATAAATGTATATCCATGAAGCTACGTATATATGCATGTGCGTACACTAAAAAAGAGAATGAGAGTGATAAAGTCAGAGAAAAAGAGAGGATCCATATATATTCTTTGCCATTATCTATTTATTGCAGAATTTACGCTAATCACTAGATATCAGAACTCATTTATTTAACTCATAGGCTCACTTTTTGTTCTCTGAATATGCTAGTGTTTACGTAAATTTGTGTGTATGTGTGTATGCGTGTATATGTGCGTTGATGCCAGTGTTAATGTCTGAATAAACTTGAACTCGTGTAGTAGATGTGTATCTCTCTTTAGTACACAAACATGTTTTCTTCATAACCATTTAAATCTGTGAAGATGTTTATGCGTATTCTGATAAAGTGCATGTTTTCAGCCCGAGAACGTTCTGCAGAAATGCAAATCAGTTAGTTCCGTTATATTTGGAGAATATCAGCATTTCAATATTTTATACAGATCTACTGCCAGGTAACCCAGTGCACCTATGATAATAGGTAAAGATGAAATTCTGTAGCTTGGATTTATGAGCTGTCTGTATGTATATATATGTATGTATATATATGTATGTATATATATAAATATCCGTACATGTATGTATGCAAGCGCATAAGCATGTTGTGAAAGTTGTAGCAAAAGGTAGTATGGGTGCTTATACACTGTTAAAGCACTACTAGACTTCTGGATCGCAGTTTTTCATAAATTACTGTTTTTCTCAAAAATCACGTAGCTCTTCCATCTACAGTACTACTATAGTTTAACTAGGTAACGAAACTCAGTATATCATACCGACAAATGATGAATTTTACACTGAGGAAGCATTGATGGTGTGACATCGTCATCATAGAAATAGTAACGAAATGTTCCTCAAATTCCAAAATGAGTCACCGATTCAAGAGGATCTAGCTGCACGTATAGTATATTATATATACATACAGATACAGACATAAACAAACACTCAGGCACACACATTTATATATATAAATTCACGACATATATATGTGTGTGTGAGTGGTGTATTTTCATGCATATATAAATAGTATATTTATATGTATATCATATTTGAGAGGTAAACATACATCCTACATCATGGTATTTTCCGAACCAAATTTTGAATTTTAAATTTTTACATCACGGTTTTTCTCACGATGTAATTAGTTTAGGCATTAATTAAAAAAATATTTTAAAAATCTAACTATATTCGTAGTTATCTTTAACCCATTTATGTTCTTTCTTTCTATACATACAAGCATGGCTGTGTGGTTAGCAGCTTCTTTCCCAACAACGTTTCCGGATTTAGTCCCACTGCGTGGCACCTTGGACATGTGTCTACTACTACTTCTCATAATGAGATAAAAAAAAACCAAGGCTGTGTACATTATAGAACATTTATAATATATAATATATAATATAATATATATATATAT
>NC_068983.1:86533971-86535711 GCF_001194135.2 Octopus bimaculoides
ATATATATATATATATATATATATATAGCGTCTGTGTGTGTATGATAAAATATACGTGAATATGACATGTGTTTATGATTGTATCCTCCATTATGACAATACTATGATATATATGTTACATTATATTTTACAGTATATGGTAACTATTGCTTACTATAGTTTAAAATTGCATTTGGTACTTGCATATCTACGGTATACTACGGAGGCTTGATGTATTCTATGTTATTTCAATGTGAGCTCTATGTTATCATCCCTATCCATTTCTTGGCGTCCTACGTGTTGATGTGCCTTGATTCTTATCAATCCCTATAACAAAATAATACGCACACATATATGTATATATACACGCACAATTTTGTAGATATATATACTTATATATTTACATACACACACATATATACATATTAACACACACGCACATATACATATATAATCAGTAAATATATAACTATTTCTGTGAACTCCTACCGAACCCTTTGCATTTGAATGACTGATTGTGGTGTAAAAGATATAAATAAATTTATCTAAACATTCTGAATATTTGATTTTTAAAGAATCTTTTGTTTAGCATGCCCTAAATCTGTATCTATATATGCGTCTTTCCCACCTACATTTTCTGTCATATATGTAAACACACACGCGCGCGCACACATAACTATCTATCTGTTTATCTATCTACATATCTCTCTCTCTCTCTCTATACATATATATATATATATATATATATATATATATATATATATATATATATATGCACGTATGTATACATACATATGTATATTGTTGTATTTCAGGATGGTTATTTATTTATTTTTTTTGCCAAATAAACACACGCATTATATTATTTTTCTTCACTCATTTATTACTGTTCTTTTTTTCAACGACTGTCCATTGTCCAGCAATCTTTCGCCACACATATGTGACCGCTTCCGCGATACTTTTCATTTTCGTGTAGGTTTTGCATAACGTATTCCATTCTTTTCTTCTAACGTATATAACCTTATGTGCGCATGCATTTGAGCCCTTCTTTGTCTGTGTGTGTGAGTGTGTGTGTGCTGCGTATACATATATCTATATATATTCATATCTATATATATATATGTATATTTATATATATATATATTTATATTTATATACATATATATATATATATACATATATATGTATATATGAATATATGAATATATATATTTATATATATATATGTATATATGTATAATCATCATAAATATACAGGGATTTGCATTGAGTTGCTTCTCCAACATACTGAAAATTTAGAAATAGCAGTCAAAGAACTACTGATTCTAAACTACAAATTTTTCTCTAAACGGATGGCGATACTTATGGCACACATAGAACAAAAACCGGAGGGAAAAGCGTAAACAAAACAAGTCTTTAGTTAATTGGATACGAATCGTTTCATGGTTAAGCGAATGAAAACTTCACTATTCCAATCTTCAGCCCAAATATTCTGATAAATTTGAAAGTGTCTCTAAAAAAATTCACGGTAATTTTTGGCCATGCGACACTTGTATATCTTGTATATATGTATATGTAATAACTGTATATAACATATATCATAATGATATTTATACTGTTATTATACAGTTATTATACTATGAGCCTTCCTTAACTCTCCGTAACTCGCAAAGCCTTTCGGATTAGTTTATAAAAATATTATTTATGTAGTTATATGTATATATACATATGTGTGTGTGTGTGTGTGTGTGTGTGTGTGTG
>NC_068983.1:86540538-86541145 GCF_001194135.2 Octopus bimaculoides
TATATATATGTATGTATGTATATATATATATATATATGTATATATATATATATATATGTATATATATACATGCTCGAATGCAGAAATACATATCGCATACAGAAGTGGCATTCTTCTTATTTCGTTGGTTCATTGTAATGTCTATACCTCTCACGCCATGCCGAAGCATTTTCTTAACACTTGATCTTACATATTTTCTGTTGTCTCTATATTTATGCTCTGTCATCAAACGATTTTATTTACTTCGTGTGTATTTCATGCATAGCGTAGAACGTTACGTAGGTTGATGAAAAAATTTCTGTATCCTTCTCTGCTTTGATTGTTGACTTTCGTGCAGATAGCGGAACCGTGTTATGAATTTTTAATTGCGTTAGGAAATGCTTCGCAGTTATTTATGCGTGCTGTAGACTGATATTTCTGAAACATTAAATATCAGTCTGTTGCAGCAATGATTCCTGCTTCATATGAGAATCTAAGGGCTGTAGGCTGAGGATATGGCAGCAACACAGCAATTACCTTTTGTCTTTGTTTATATTAAGTAATTTTAGGAACTAAATTTTTGAGATTCGCGCGCGCGCACACATACATACACACACACACACACACA
>NC_068983.1:86541381-86544726 GCF_001194135.2 Octopus bimaculoides
TATATATATTAGAAAAAATAATAAGGTACTCAGATATCTGGATGGTTATACATTTACAGATTTTTATTGATATGTCACATGTTTTATAAATATTAGCGCTTGCACCTATTGTTGTAGGTTATACTTATGTACACACCATATATATGTGTATGTTTGTTGTTATATCGAGTTATAATAAAACAGTTTTACTTTAGACAGAACGGTTACACAATACATTTTGTAGAGAACATGTTTATGATTCTTTTGCAAGATTAATAAATATATGCACATTTATACATTTATATATTTCCATTTATACGTTTATGCATATATCTACATTACCTTTGTACATGCATGAGTGTACTATATAAATTTCTATAATGTACTTCGAAAGTATTGTATATGCCTGAATGTGTATGTGTGTGTGTGTGTGTGTGTGAGAGAGAGAGAGAGAGAGAGAGAGAGAGAGAGAGAGAGCATGTGTAAATGTGCAAGTGTGTATGTTTATATCACTATAGTATACCTGTTTTACTAAACTATTCAATAATATATGTGTTTTGTAGTATACTTGTGCAATATAAAGAGTGAAAAGCATTTTACACTGTTATCGTCTCTGTAAATGAAAAGTAACAAACTTAGCCTCATACATGCATACATACATACATACATACATACATACATACATATATAAATATATACATACATAAACATATATATACATTATTAATATATAAGCATAGAAAATTAAATGAATGAATGAAGCAAATAGCGGGTTTTAACACTTATTATAATTTCTTTGTCAGTGACTTCAAAATGAAACTTTCATGCAAGTAACAGGCTTTCATATATTCACATGTACGCATATATTACACGTGTGTTGTGTTTGTCATCATGTATCCTATATATACAGATGCCTGTGCGTGTACATATAACGAAATATTACCTTTGTCTAATGCATAAAACATGTACATGTAGACAGACAAATAAATAGATAGATAGACAGATAGATAGATAGATAGATAGATAGATAGATAGATAGATAGATAGATAGATAGATAGATAATGTGTGAGAGAGAGAGAGAGCGAGAGACAAACAGACAGACAGACAGAGCAACATGTCTTACCTGTGTAGTCGACCAGTCGTGGCATAAACATTCCATTCCTTGAAAGCCAGTCGTACGAAACCCCTTGCATTTGTGCAAGTTTAAAAGCTTGTTCGGTAGGGCTGTGAAATGCACTCCCGGGCAAGAAAGGTAGACCTGGGTGGCCAGCACCCGAATGTCCATTATAAGCGGCTGCCAATAGTTGCTGACCACCGTGGAACAGTCCAGTAAGAGGGAGATGTGTTTGAAAAACACCTGCTGCATGTTGCAAGTTTAACAATCCGGGTTTGGGGACAAAACTCATTGTAATTGGAGGTGACACACTTGTATCGGGGCTTACAGCCGGGGACAGCCGAGACGCACTTGAGTCCGTTGAAGGGGGTCGCGGTGAACTGCCCCTTGATATGCTACCTGCATTGTTGATGTTGCTCTTCAGTAAAATACTGTTATGATTGTGAATGTTGTTGTTATTGTTGCTACTGCTGTTGTTGCTGCTGTTGTTACTGTTGTTGTTATTGTTGTTGCTGTTTCCACCGTTGAAATTGTTGCTGTTGTGGAGATGATGGTTGTGGCCGTTGTTCATGCTGTTTAACATTTTGTTCCCAGCAGAATACAGTGAGATTTTCGTTTGGGGTTCTTTTGCCAACAGAGCGTCTATGCTAAATGATTTAGCCGACTCCATGTTTGAAATTAAGTGCGAAATCCAAATGGGTTTGTTATCAACAAGACCATATACATACACAGATGAACATAAATATATATATATATATAAATACAAATATAAGATATAATATATATTATATAGATAATTTTCATACACACCCACCCACCCAAACAGACACGTACACAACACACACGATCATAAACTCCCAAGAATGTTGAAACTGTCAACTATTCATACATGTGCATAAACATTTTTCACATACACGTATATACATATACGTGCATGTCATTAATAATTATATATGTATGTGTGTGCGTGTATTTATATATATATATGTATATATATGACACAAATATCTTTGTTTATGTGTATATAATTATAAACATAGAACTATAAAGTCATATATATTTTTTTAAAATAGATCATCACATAAACTTATGCATCATATATATATACATATATATATACACTTTTTCTTTCTTCCTCTCTTACTCTCTCTCTCTCTCTCTCTCTCTCTCTCTCTCAGAGAAAAATATCAATAGTAAATTTTCAATAAAATTTCAATAGAAAATTATCAATATTGATTTTAAACTTAAATTTTTGATAAGGTTCACTAAATAATATTTTTCGAAAATTCAGATATTAAATTCTAAAATTTGCAAAAAGAAATCTAATGAAAGAACATGATTCTATAATAATAATAATAATAATAATAATAATAATAATAATAATAATAATAATAATAATAATAATAATATAACAATAACAACAAAACAATAATTATAATAGTAATAATAATAATAATGATATTTACAATAATGATGGTGATTAATTTGAAATCCGAACGTATGAATTGATAAGGTTTAGAAATTCTAATGAGAAAATACAAAGAGTTTAAAGATTAATAAACAACACAATAAATAGAATCCGATCTCTTTCACTCTCACTCTATTTCCGTTTGTCTCTCTCCGTCTCTCTCTCTCTCTTTCTCTTCCCCAAAATATACTTTCCGACAGGTAACTTGAGACTGACTGAATAAAAAAACAAACGTTCACTTCAATCAAACTAAAGCCTTATTAACCTCTCATCATAGATGACTTGCTTTCACAGAATATCATTCACAAATGAGGAGGAAACAACTGTCCTCTTCCCCCCACCACACACTATCTCTCTTTCCCTCTCTCTCACACACACGCGCGCTCTATCTACCCTCCCCCTCTCTCTCTCTCTCTCATTCTCTCTGTCACTGCTCTAAGAAAACAAACGGATATTATAAATGCATAATCGCTTTTTTCCTGCCTCCTCCTCCTCCTTTCCTCTTGTTTTCACTCCTACTATTTTCCCCTCCTCCTCTCTCTTCTACTTCTTTCCACCCTCCCTCTTTTTCTCTCTCTCTCTCTCTCCCACTCTCTCTCTCTCAACACCTTCCTTATGTAGCGTCAATTTGTTTATATCGCTTCTACCTCTTTCTTTCTCCTCCTCCCACCTTTTCTTTCGCCCTTCGTTCTCTTCCTTCTTTTCCTCTTGTATAATTTTTTATTGAGTATTTTTTGTCATTTGTCTATATTTTTATTTTATACTCATATATATATATATATA
>NC_068983.1:86545526-86546095 GCF_001194135.2 Octopus bimaculoides
TTACGGTTTTACTTTTTGAGTTCAAATTCCGCCGAGGTCGACTTTCATCCTTTCGGAGTTGATAAAATACGTACCACTTTAGCATGGGTTCGATCATATCGATTATGCCCACTGCCCTAAAATTTCAGGTCCTGTGCCTATAATAGAAATAATTATCAGTCATTATTATATATTAAGACGGCGAGCTGGCAGAATCGTTATCACGCGGGACAAAATACTAAGAGACATTTTCTTCTGGAGCTTTTACGTTCTGAGTTCAAATACCGCCGAAGTCAACTTTGCCTTTCATCCTTTCGGGGTCGATAAATTAAGTACCAGTTAAGCTCTGGGGTCGATGTAATCGACTAGCCCTCTACCCACAGATTTCAGGCCGTGTGCTTAGAGTAGGAAGGAAAACATCAACAAATATAGCCAAAGTGAAAGGCGAAAACCACAGAATAAGTAAGCGGTTATGTTGGCATAGAAGTTGTTGTTGTTACTGCTATTTAACCCCAGGTTGAGCCCTCATCGAGAAGACTATGATTTGATCGAACACATTCTAGTTGTATCCATCACGTTTTTTTTTTTTT
>NC_068983.1:86546105-86548711 GCF_001194135.2 Octopus bimaculoides
ATATATATATATATATCCGTATAGATGGTGAGTGTCAAGTGAATATATATATCTCTCTCTCTTTCTCTCTCTTTCTTCCTCTCCTTTCATTTACGTGTATATGTGTATGTACGTGTGTGCGTGCGTTTTTGTCGTTTTATTACGTTTAGATGGTATGTAATTCCTGGAAAATTCAGTCTGCTGATATTATTATCATCATCATCATTATCATTATTATTATTATTATTATTATTATTATTATTAGTAGTAGTAGTAGTAGTAGTAGTAGTAGTAGTAGTAGTAGTAGTAGTAGACAGTGACAACAATAATAATAGCCACTGCAAGAACAACAGTAGCAACAAGGTATCCCTCTCTTTATTGCTTCTTGTATCTGTATACACGCGTGCGTGTGTGCGTGTGTGTGTGTGTCTGTGTGTGTGTGTGTGTGTGTGTGCGTGTGTGTGTGTGTGTGTTTGTGTGTGTTTGTATTGAATTAACCTTAGTAGATTGATTAGTAAATAAGTCATTAAATAACGGTATGTGTACGTGTGAGTGCGTACGTGTGCGAGTGTGTGTGTGTGTGTGTGTGTGTGTGTGTGTGTTTAGCGAAGATCTCTTGTGTCGGCTAATTAAACAGAAAATAAAAAAAAGGGGTGGAGCTTCAAGGATTTATCAAACAGTAGGAACACGATATATTGTGGTGTTCATGCCTTTTCCCAAAAGGACATATAGCGGCCATGAATAAAATAGCAATGTCTATGATAATGTTGACGACCACGAAGATAATGATGATGATGATGATAATAATAATAATGATAATAATAATAATAATAATAATAATAATAATAACTGTTATTATATAAGAACAACAACAACAACCTGAATATTGGAGACGATGTAAAACTACATAGAAACAGAAGTCAATGACTGATCATAAGTGGAATGTAAGAATCCCGATCTAATTGCTTTCCGTAATCAGACGGTAGAAAATAGAGCAGCAGGAGTTACAGTGAGGACAGAAGCAGCAGCGGCGGCGGCGGCGTCGCCAATGGCAGCAGCAGTGGTGATGGAGGTTGTGGTTGCAAGGGTAGTAGTGAAAGAAGCCATTCGGAGAGGGCGGGACCAGAAACGGCACAGTAGTGTGACAGCGTTAAGTGGCCAACTGTTTAATGACTGAATTAAAAGCTACCGGTCGGCTCGGGGTCGGACAAGGAAAGGAAAGGCTAAGGAAAGGAAGGGATGTGCCGAAAGGGTAGTGGTGCTGGTGGGGATAGTAGAGCTGGTGCTGGTGCTGGTGGAGCGGAAGACTATGTAAATAGATGAATGAACGAGGGTGGATGTTTGGGTAGGTGTATTTTGTTAACGGTGACGGCAGCGATAAGAGAGGTATCGGGTTGAGTGAGATTTTGTGAGCAAAGAGAAAAGAACAAGCAACATAAATGATAGCTAGCTAGCTAGCTAGCTAGCTATATAGATAGATAGATAGATAGATAGATAGATAGATAGATAGATAGATAGATAGATAGATAATAAATAGATAGATAGAGAATAAAAGACAAGCTGACAAATAAATAGACAAAGAGACTGATGATAGACTGACAGAAAAATAGACAATCATATAGGCAGTCAGACGGTCAGCTAGACAGAGAGATAAGTAGACAGACAGGCAGGCAGACAGATAAACAGACAGCTAGGCAGACGAGACACACAACGAGACAGATAGATAGATAGATAGATAGATAGATAGATAGATAGATAGATAGATAGATAGATAGATAGATAGACAGACAGACAGACAGACAGGCATGCAGACAGACAGGCAAGCAGACCGAAAGACAGAAAAACGTACTGACAGACCGATGGATAGACAAACAGAAGGAAAAAATAGACTGACAAATAGACAGTGAGACATTCAGACAAGCAGCTAGACAGATAGATAGATAGACGCGTAGGCAGAGAAACAGACAAACAGTCATACTTAGATAGATAGATAGATAGATAGATAGATAGATAGATAGATAATGTACTCATTTATCTATCTATTCCTCTCTCTCTATTTAGCTATAAATCTAAATGTTACTGCAATGTTTATTTTAAGCACTTTTAAGCATAACAACTGGGTATTTACCGATGGTGTGAGTACACAGGATAGAGTCAAATTTATTTTGACGTTCAAGTTGAGTGGAACTTCACATATATTTATGTATCTCTCTATCTAATATATATATATGTATGTATATTAGGTATATATTAAATATGTATATATATATTATATTATAATAATATAATTTATATGTATACACAGAGAGAGAGAGAGAGAGAGAAAGTGATAATGGCATATCAAATTCCGTACCGCACAAATTCTCCATTTATAAAAACTATCTCCACCTCTAGAGGATGTGTCATTATTATCACATAGCAATTAAAACCACCTCCAACATAGAGAAGGCTATATATGTGAATGCGTGTGTGTAATATATATATAAATGTGTATGCGTGTTTACATATATATATTATGTAAGTGTGTGAGTGTGTGTGTATATATATATATATATATATATACCGCACACACACACACACACACACACACACACACACACACACACATATATATATATATATATATA
>NC_068983.1:86550198-86554341 GCF_001194135.2 Octopus bimaculoides
TATTAAATATGCTGAACTGCCGTGACCAGAATTCGAACCTGGATTACCACGTGTGGTCCTAACCACTAGACGGCCACACACACACACACACACACACACTCACATACACGCACACACATATTTTGTTGTGTCCGGGGATAGTCATTATACCAATATGGCAAACCATTGGCGTGGCTGTGAGGCGGAATCTTGCTTCCCAACAAATGATTCAGGGTTCAGTTCCACTGCGTGGCACCTTGGGCAACTGTCTTCTACTATAGCCTCGTGCCGACCAAAGCCTTGTGAGTGGATTTGATTGGCGAAAACTGAAAGAAGCCTGTTGTATATATGCATATATATATGTGTATATGTCTTTCTTTGTCCCACTCCCAACCGTTTGACAACCAGTGATGGTATGTTTACGTCCCCGTAACTTAGCGGTTCGGCAAAAGTGATCGATAGAATAAGTACCAGGCTTTGAAAATAAGCGCTGGAGTCGATTCATTCGACTCAAAATTCTTCAGGGCGTTGCCCCAGCATGGCCGCAGTCTAATAACTGAAACAAGTAAAAGATAATTGTATGTATATATAACCCTTACAGGTTCGATAAAATAAGGTACCAATCAAAGGCAAGTAGTATGGGATCGGACAACCCCCTACTCACACAACTGCTGGCTTTATATCTAAATTGAAAATATGTGTGTGTGTGTAAAAGTATATACATATATGTATGTATGTATGTATGTATGTAATGTGTATGTGTGTATGTGCATATATGTTTGTGTAGGCATACACATCAAGCGTTGCTTCAGCATGGCCGCATTCTTTTACCTGAAACCAATAAAAGAAAGTGTATTACCACACATTTATACATATACTTACAGGTTATAATTATTATTATTATTATTATTATTATCATTGCTGTTGTTATTATTATCATTATTATTATTATTACACATTGGAATTTAATAAGGCTTAAACTAAACTAGTGAAATAACCACAACCCATTTAGTGATCAATAAATACGTATAAGAGAGAAATTATCTAAAAACAAAACTCGTGTGAGATTAAAGGGGAGCATAATTGAAATTATTACACCTGAGTTAATTTTTCTTTATACATTCTGACAGTCTCTCTCTGTCCCTTTCCCTTTCTATCTTCGTCTCTCTTCCTCTCCTCTTCTCCTTTTCTATGTCAACACCTCTCGATCTCTTCTAGTCAAACATTACGTATCGCTCTCCCCTCCTCCCTCTTTATCTCGCTCTTTCTAGTTGTTCTTCTTCTCTCTCTCTCACTCTTTCTAGTTCTTTTCTCATTCAAACTAACACACCAGCTGTCTTCATAATACTCGAGTGCCTCTCTCTCTGTCTGTCTCTCTCTCTCACCGACTCACTCTTTCCTATCCTCTAAAACGTCCGTCTCTAGCTATCGCTAATTTTTACTTCTGCTGCTGCTGCAGTTATTACTACTACTACTACTACTACTACTACTACTATCAACTCCTTTTCATTCTCTTCTCTGTCCGCATTTTTATTCTTCTACTTCCTCCCATGTTTACCTCCTACCTTCTTACATCGTCTATATCCTCTCTTTTTATTTTATTCCAATCTCTTCTCTCCTTTCACTCTCCAGTTCTTCCTCACCTTTCTCCAGCCTCGTTTTCAATTCATGGACTCTTCGCTTCATCTCCCCTTCCTTCTCCTCTTCATCATCTCCATACTTTCCCAGGCTCCCTTCTGTCCAAATCCTTTACCCTCTGCGCTGTTCACCTTCACCTTCACCATTTCAACACCAGCCATTATAATTTCCCTTCTTGGTGTCGTCTGCATCAGTGAATTGACTGTACATACAACTGATTAAATAACTTAATCAACATTTTTTCACTAATTTACTCTTCATTTATTCCATCCTTTCTCTTTCATCAACTTTGCTCCTGACTCATTATTCTTTCTTCATTTTCTCTCTCAATAGTTATATCTTTTCCTTCTTTACCTTTATGGGGTTTTTTCACTTCCTTTCTTTCTGGTTTTCCACCACTCCCTTTTCTCACTTTTAAAATACATCCATAAATGAGAAATAATAAATAGTAGTAAAGATATTATCGTTTATTTTCGGTTTTATATGGGTTTTTTAAAAATTATTTATACATATTTTTCAGTCTTTCAAATTTCCATAATAAAATTTATTTCATATTGGTTCCATCTAGAATTTTTACTTTGAGAAAATTTGCAAGTCAGCCACCCATTTATTTATTTACTTTATTTCTTTATTTATGTGAAATATATGAATGTAACAAGCTGGGATGGAATGGGTTAGCGTAAACTCTATACATCGGTTTATATAAAATGTGAGTACTTAAGACATTTACGTAGTTATTCATCGTACATGTGTGTTTACATTCCAGCAGCTTTCACGTTGACATGTATACTTGTAGTGCGAGCACATTTAATCCATACATGCCTTTATTTGAAATGTGTACAATTTGCACAATATAATTTGCATATTCTTCATATCGAGTCAACTAGGGGTTGCTATGCAAGTGGTCGACCTACTGGAAATAGCAACCAAATCTCCCTAAAATCATACCTACTGTCCGGGCGTGGATAGAGTCGTTCGATAGTATGGTTTAGTTACACCATACTCTCGAAGAGATGGCGTGATCAAGTCTTGAATGCTTTTGAACATGGGTCTGCTCGTTTAGCACGAACGCTTAAAAAAACTCAACAATAACAGCAAGGTGGAAAATTAGCAGTCGTTAAATGATTGGATAGAGTACCTCAAGATATTTGTTCCGATTCTCTACGCTTTGAGTTTAAATCCCGCCGAAGTCAGCTTTACCTTTTATTCTTTGAACGGGAACACGATACCAATTCAGGGCGGTGAATTAGTAGAAGTGTAAGGAAGCTGGACTGGATGCATTGAGGTATTTGTTCAGAATCTTTGCAGACTGAGTTCAAATCCGTCGTGGCTTACTTGGGCGATTGACTTAATCTGTCACACGGCTGTTTAACCCAGTGACAGACTAAGTCGATCACTGCCTAATACATTGTTTGGCTTTAAAGGTATCCAGTCTGCTGCAAGCATTCGACTCAGGTCTCTGGTTTGAGAGCACTTTCCTACCTCTCACTAATCTCGGTGGCCCCGCGAAGGATCATAGACAGTCTTCTCTCCCAACTAAAATGATTTTTAAAAGTTGTTGGGTTGTATGTATGCACACGAGACTGACACAATTATTGATAGCATGGAATCTGAGAAACCAAAGTTTAAATGTATTCTACATGTGTATAATATTTGATCCGACCATTTCGCCTCCTAAATTGTGGGAGAATTTGTGAAATTGCTGCGTTATTTTTATTTTTACGCTACAAGCAGCATAACAAATGCATTCCTGACACAGTAATATAGGCCTTAAATACTTCCGCTCAATAAGGTATATTTTTCTTCCATTTTTTCCCATGACTCAACTGTTGAAAATAAAATAAAACTCCAGTTATTGATATATTGAAAGTTTTATGTTTGTTAATAACTGAGTTTTCTCTTAAATGAAAAAAAGAAAACAGCTTTGTTGACTCATTTTATGAACAGAAATGATGGATTTCGCGAATCATAATTGAGCTTTGATAAGTACTCGAAGGGTGACAGCATTTTTTCAGCGTAGTCAGAGTATATAAACATATAAAGGCTTGCATACATTTGCGCGTATATTCAGTAGATATATATCAAGAAATATTTTCTACAATTAAAAGCGGGTTGTCGCAAATCTTGTGGAAGGGGTCTCGTTTTATGTTAAGCATTTTTCACTATTTTCATTTTTTCAAAAAACACTTGCTAAAAAGTAATCCGTATAGTATTCTTCTTATGCCTTTCACAGTTGATTATTTTGTTCCCCTTTATTTAAAAATATGAAACATTTTGTATTTTATGCCTGTCCAAAAATCTAGATGTACACTGCTTGCAACATTTGATTTTTTGCTTAGATGCCCTTACCCAATCTTTTAATTTTGAACTTGTTTGGTCCCTAAAATTTTTATTACAGTGTAGGCTTGTGATGCAGCAAATGGATTCTTTTTTTTGTTGTTTTTTTTTTTTTTGGATGGTGGGTGCAATCCAGATTTGTATTAAACTTCAATTCTTTCCCGTTCTTTTTTTTTTGTGTGTGTGTGT
>NC_068983.1:86554387-86558987 GCF_001194135.2 Octopus bimaculoides
GGGGATAGCAACGCAGGTTTCCACATTTTGTTTTTTGCATATTCTTCTGATGTGAATTTCGCCTTATTAAGAGTATTTTAAAATTTGGTAGTTGCATTGGGCTGTTAATAATTTGTGACTTTTTTTCAAGTTTTTATACTTAGTACAAAATTGAAAGGTATCATTTGGCTGTGGTTTCAAGAATTATGGGTGACTACAAACTGAATATTTATTCTTTTGTCTTTCCCCTTATTGAGGGTTCTTTTGTATGTCAGGGATTGAGATCTCTTTTGCCTTGGATATGGCCTGATTTACTGAATTGTTCCTATATTTTTATTTCGGAAGGAATAGTTTCGTTTCTCTCGTCTATTTACATCCGTAACTATTGAACACACACGTCTCCTCATATTAAATTGAACATTTCTTTTGATGTGGGATGGATGTCAAAATCTAAGATATAACTATTGGTGCGCCGTGTCCTTGGTAAAAGATTAGTTGTAACAATCTTATTTTCCTTAATTACCTAAAATGTCCCAAAAAGGAAGTTCCGTTTCATTCATTTCCAAAGTGAATTGGATCGATACATGAATGCTATTTATTAATTTTAGTCTCTCACTTCTATTCCAAAATATGAAGCAGTCATCCAGGAATCTTTTAAATAGGATTGAAGTGCTGTTCAAAAGTAATCCCAGATCGGATATAGGCATTTTCTTTAAGGAATCCCATCGCTAGTGTTCCATAAGTGGGTGTAACTATTGTACCTTTTGTCGCCCCAATACTATTGGCTATCAAAGAGATATTTGTTTTCTGGTACCAATTGTAATCCTAGCATAAATTCTTGTGGGAGTCTCTTCTGAATTTTGTGTAGCTATTTATCTTACCAGAAGATGACTGTTTCCTATCCTAACCCATAGGGAATATATTTTTGAGGCTTGTCATATCTAAATATCTAGGATCGTCTTTATATTTACTCTTTCTGAAAGGTGGTTGAGGAAATCCATGTTATCTCTGATGAAACTAAAAACAAATTTGCATAATGGTTTCAGAATTATATCTAGTAAATTGTTTGATCGTCAGATGCATACCATCGTAAGTTACATTAAATTTCGTAAGGACTCTAATCTTTTCCAGGTTAAACTTAAAAACTTTAAGTTTGTTGTTGTTGTCGCTTTCATATAACTTACAACTTATACGAAGTTAGGAGTGATAAATACATGTTGCTGCATGATAATATCTCTAGTAAATACAAGGTGAATACTAATAAATATAACGGCATAATGATGAGGTTAAACAGGCAAAATATAATAAACAGGCAAAAAATAGGGTTAGAATGTTCAGTTTTAAAAAATCCTTTATAACATTAAAGGATCACAAACCCAACCTTGCAAACAAGCCCACCTGTAGAGTTAGAAACTCAGCAAGGACAAGGTTAGGCTTAGTAGCCAATAATATTTTATGATATTGGTTTCAAAGTTTGGTCCTAAGCCAGAAATTTTAGTGGGTAGGGACTAGGTACTTATTTCATCCACCCCGAAACGACGAAAGGCAAAGCCGCCCTCAGCGGAATTTGATCTCAGAACGTAAAACGTCGCTAAGCATTTTCTACGGCATGTTAACGATTCTGCCAGCTAACCATTTGAAGAATGTTTTAGAATATTGGTTTCAAATTTCGGGGAAGGGAGTCAAGTCGCTAACACCTACCATGGTGTTCAACTGGTTCTTGTTTTATCGACCCCGGCCTCATTTGAATTCAGAACGTAAGGACGGATGAAATACCGCAAAGCATTTTGCCCGGCGTGTTAACCATTCTGTCAGCTCTTTGTCTTTAAACTGTTTTGAAATATGAATAACAGAATTAGACCATAGAACTGAATGAATAAGCACATAGCAGCCCTGTCATAGGCTAATTTAAGAACAAAGTGGATAAGTCTAAGTCGAGAGCAAAATTCACGAAGTCTTACATCATAGATTTTGACACACTCGATATGAAGACTCTTGCCAGATAAAACAATCGTTAACTAGAAAATATTTCGCCACTGACTAGACAAAAATTCAGTTAATCATGCAGCTTATGTCAAGAAATCAGAACCAGACAAAACTGTTTGATAAATTAATGGGTTCATATAACAGTTCTGACTCATGAGATCGTGTAGAACATTTTAGATAAAATATCCTTAAAAGGAGGTCTCCTCCTGTTGTATTGGTTTGTACCCAGATGCTGGAATGGTCATATATTAGATGCCTTTAGAAAAAAACACCTCAAATCCACCTTCAGCAGTATAGCTCTCAAAACCACAGTAGCTACAAACTTCACTTCTTAGATGCTTCCCTGGACCTAGACTTAAACTTACAATCTCTACCATAAACTAAATTTAAAAACTTAGGTATATACACAAATAGTTTTGCCACATCTATCGCTTTTAAAACTCTTATAGCTATCATTAATAATAAGGTCACTAACCTCTTTCCCGCTAAAGAAATTTTCAATAAGTCAGCCCCATAATATAATAGCGCCCTAGCTGACAGTGGCTTTAAGTAGAAGTTATCATACACTTCAACCCCAAAAAGAACCAAGCCTAGAAACAGGATTTTTTTTTCTTGAATGTTAGGATTAATATGGGCAAAATTTCCTAACCCTGATAGATAAACATTTCCCCGATAGCCATCTGTATAAGAAAATCTACGCACGTTCTGTGAGAGCTTTCTACAACTGTGGCCCCCAAACAAAAAACATTTCAGTAGGCCAACCAAGATACCAATTCCAGACTGAAACTGAAGGAACCCATATACTTACCTACTAGACCATGTATGCATGTTTAGCGCAGTCGTTCACAAAGCTGAGATCACGCCCTTCCCTCCAAATAAGAGATCTGAAACAAAAAGTACACTGGACTGTGTGAAAGTGAATTCAAAAATATACACACCACCCATCAGTCTTCCTTCAAGCACGTAGACAAAAAGAAAAGCATATAGCTAGAAAGTCATACTTGGAACCTAAATGATGGCAGTATACTACACACCATCAAGTGGAGCATCGCAGGAAGATCTAGACAAATCATTAAAGAGTCAAAAAGTGTAGGCTCAATATAGCTGAACGACTACACATCCTTATTAGATCGATGAAATGCACCGACCTTCTAAACTCGAGGTGAGAAATTTTAATAACATGTACACATCTCGAAAAGAGTGTTATCGAAATAGAAAACACCCATCCCTCAGCGTATTTGACATTTAAACGCACTTTATCCTTCTTCCTACAAGAGTACTCACACTAGGCATAGTTATTTTTTAATGTAAACACTCAACATTAACAATATTCTTCGTTAAAAAGATAAAGGGACATTACCAAGATTCCATGCTTGAATTATCCACCTTTCTCATAAAAGGTTTCTCAACGTTATGTGAGCCTAAACGATTGCTGAATCGTGCACAATACCCTATGTCCTCCCGATTACTGTTGTATCTGAGCATGTAATTTGAAGGAGTACCCGCATAACTCCAATATTCATTTTATGACATTTATCTTTTACTAGACTGAGTGGTTTTTGTTGATCCTAGCAACAATTATGGTTAATCCACTGTACTCCGCAAGGAGCATAGAGCTGGTTTCCCGGTTTCTCTGGCGAATATATTCCTCCTTGGACGAGACGCCGGTTCGTCGCAGGATTACTCATTTTTACTAGCTGAGTGGACTGAGGCGACGGGAAATGAAATGTTTTGCTCAAGAACACAATACATTGCCTAGTCCAGTACACTATATATGTTTACAGTCCTCGGAAGAATGAAAACCAAAAGTTAACCTCAACCAATCTTGAACTCAGAACATAAAGAGCAGGAACAAATATTGCAACGCATTTTTCTCAACGCTTCAATGAATCTGCCTATCTTCTTCCATTATTTACCCCAGCATTGAATAATGGATCATTCGAATGAAACAAACCAGTTGGTTGAGCTAGCAAGATTGTTACAGCGTTGGTTATAGTAACTTGCGGTATTTAGTTTTATACTCCTGAATTCAGTTCCTTCTGCAATCAACTTCGCACTTCATCCTGCCAAGATCAATAAAAAAAAGAACCTGCCTATCGAATAAATCAACTGCATTTATTACCTAAAACCTTATGTTAGAAATCCTTATTAAGTCACAGGTTATCGCAGGTTACCTTTATCTTAACGTGAATAAAGGATTAAAATATATAATCACTTCTAATTCTTTAATGATTTGATTATGATTAACAATGTCCTTCGCTACATCCCTATGAGCTGTTTCTTAATGCCCTGTACCTGACACACACATACACACACACACACACACACACACACACACACACACACACATATATATACAGAGAGAGAAAGAGAGGAGCGGGAGGGCGAGTGAGAAGTCGAATGTAAGTAAGAAGCATGAGACAGTAACACAGTTTGATCGATTGGGCTATCGGCACACACATACACACACATAGAAATAGATAGATAGGGACAGAGAGGGGAAAGCGAGAGGAATGAAGATAAAAGTTAGATAAAAGATCGCCATAAAGTAGTGTCATAGATGTGTGTGTGTGTGTGTGTGTATGTGTGAGAGAGAGTGGGGGAGAGAGAGAGAGAGAGGGGGGAGAGAGAGAGA
>NC_068983.1:86559028-86561030 GCF_001194135.2 Octopus bimaculoides
AGAGAGAGGGGGAGGGAGTGAGAGAGAGGGAGAGAGAGAGAGTGAGAGAGAGAGGGAGATAGAGAGAGAGAGAGGGAGGGAGATAGAGAGACAGAGACAGAGACAGAGATGTGTGGGCGGGTGTGTGTGTGTGTGTGTGTATGTATGGCTATGCGTGTATGTATGTCAGTATGAGAATGTGCGCGTACATGTGAAATAGCTGCAGATAGATAGATAGATAGATAGATAGAGAGTGGGGGAGAGGCATGTAGATAGGTAAGGACGGAAGCAAGTAAGCAGCTAGCGTACTGAAATCTGTAAATGGGACAAGCAACAAACGTTAGGAGTTGATAAGACACGTAGTTTGATCCAATGTATCCTTATGGACAGAAATGGTTGCCATCAAGAGCAATAATTCCTCTGAGTAGCCAGGTATATCCAAATAAAGGGTAATGTTTGTGATAATTTTCCGTTTGCCATAAAAGATACCAAACTAATTGCTCCAAATACATGTGTGCATAAAGGTGCAGATATTCACTTACTCATGTATGTAAACATGCATACATCATGTCTACATACACACATTATACATACATACATATATACAAACATATATCATACATACATCATGCATATATATACATATCATGTGATCATGTGATCGATCAGACTACCGGATGTCGTTATACACCGCTGGTCATAATGCGCGCGCTTTGCGTCGTTTTAGCTTTCAAATGATGCTACTCCGCTGGCGAGGCGTGCAGGCCAGTGTTACCCCTTATTCGGAAGCCTAGTCCGTCGCAAGGTTACCCATTCACAGGTGAGTGGACTGGCATCTCATACCAGTAAAGATGGTCAGGGATTTGTACGCATCTTTTCCCAGGTGCATTGACGCAATTATTCAAGCTAAGGGAAGCCACACGAGATATTAACAATGTACAGTAACTTCTTGAAATGAACATTATGTAATAAATTTTTATTATAGACATTTTTGTTTTAAAACACTGTTTCTTGATTGGTTTATGGGAGGTGACAGAAAACTTTTGTACAGCCATTTTTCGTGGTCGTCTCGCATCTTGCGCTCTCACTCAGAATACCTACTACAAAATATGATTATTAGGAATGGAAATGACTCCAACAAGGCCAATGTTTCATCTGTAAGAAACACAATGCGAAACATCCACTTACAAGTTGACAATTAGTAGAAATTTACAATGGTTTAAAGTGGTCACAGACTTTTACACGGTGCTGTATATAGACACAATGATGGTAGCAAACGGAAAGTATTCCACACCAGAAGTGGATATTTTTGTTCTCTTCAGGAAAACAGTTTTATATTTCAGCAATTACATTTCGTTTCCTTTTGCTGTATGCTTGTTTGCCGGGTCGTTTCTGCAGCCTTTGTTGGGAACATTAAAAAAATCGATGCCAGCTTCTCCAACTGTGATATATGCAAGGTGGCAATCGACAGTTTAAACAACAATTACACAAAGACACCAACAGGGAAGTATAACGTTCCTAGGAAGAGATTGCAGCCTTACAATATCCAAGGAAGATGAAGATGCTCTTTGCTAACATTTTCTGTACCTGAACACCTTTTAATCCTATCCTCAGTAGCTTCAGCATAAATACCAGGACAGCATGACAGAAGACATACCATATCATGCACATGAGTAAAAACACCCATTGTGTTTAACATTACCATGTAAACCAAGCACTGATCTTCATTCATAATGCTGTACAGTCTACGATTGGAAGGGATCTTAAACAGTATTGACTGCCAGCTCCACGAAACAGGGCTAGCAGTTATGAAAGGAGTTATGAAACGAACCATAGACTTAGAATTTGAGGCTCATGATTGCACTGTATAAAAACTCAGAAGTAACTCTAACAATATATATATATATATATATATATATATATATATATAATGCATGTAACTCCTTGTAAATATCTTTCTGGTGTGTTTGTGCATGTACAGGGTTGGACAAAATAATGGAAACACCTAGCATTCATAGCATCA
>NC_068983.1:86561652-86564157 GCF_001194135.2 Octopus bimaculoides
TTGGATTTTCTTGTTTTTTTCTGTTTCCGACGAAGAGATAGGCTCGAAAGTTAATACAACTCTCTTCTTTCTACGTCTGCACGTTTGTTTTTTGTTTTTTTTCTCTTTTTTAATTGAATATATATATATATTTTTTTTTCAGTTGCAGGCAATGGTCAGTTGACTGTTGACACCGTCTGAGGAAATGCCAAAATACAAAACAAACAAAAGATTGAACTCGGAACATAAAGAGCCTCCACAAAAAAAAATCCATAAGCATTTTTTTCCCGATATTCTAATTATTATTTTAATGCACCGTTTGAGAGTTAAAACCTACCATATAAAGTAATGCAAATGATGATATACATGAAAATACAAGTGTGTGTATATATATAATTTCTATAACCATGTTATATATATTTATATACCCTTTACATACATATATGTACGTATTTATTTTGCTATGTGTGCTTTAATTTTGTTTTGTTCAACGCATTTATGATTATTCACAAATAAATGCATAATCTGTGTGCCATACTGTTTGCTGAAAGGAAGTAGGTGCCGTCAATAAAGGAGCTTCTACGTGATCCCTCAACCTGGTAGATATAGCAGCCAAATGTCCCTCAAATGATTTGCTATTATCATAAAAAGAGGATATCATAGACGGCGTGGTCAGAATTGAAATACTTTTTCTCATAGCTCTACTTAAACAGGATCGACATGGGCTAGAAAATACATCAACATAAAATATATTGAATTTGGATTTCGGCTCATTGACGACTCAGAAACACTGGTAAAAGATTTCAATGAAATATCTCTAACTGAGAGAATCTATATTAAATCATTTTGGTTATTTAGCCCGTTGATATTCTCAGAATTAATTATTTCCTATTTAGAAGAATTCACTACTACTTCCGGATGAAAATAATTTCAAATTTTATCCTTTTGACTTTTATTTACTCATCAAGAGTTTTAATACGGTTTCTGATTTAGGCACAGGGCAAGTTTTGATTGAGTAAATCGATTACATCGATCCTAATATTTAGCTGATATTTATTTTATCTGGTTCGAAAGGGTGAACATCGTAACCTCCACGAGATTGGAATTCGGAACGTAATGAACTGAAACAAACGCCACAAAATATTTCGAGGCCTTGATACCGACATTATGGAAGAATCACTACATATCTGTATTTGCGTGAAAAGGTTAGTTGTTTAGACCCAAGTCATCTCCAATCGAGCAGACATTTCAACAAAGTGGTCCGCTCGTAACAATTCAGATTTTGTTCAATATAGTGTATCTATTGTCCTCTTTCAGAGTATAATAATAGGGTTATTTGAGAGACTTGTCTCATTTTTCTAACAGAGGAAGCAACCACATATCGGTTCCTTCGTTGGTTCGTGGCTCCTGCGATTATTTGCTTCTACTTCTGATGTTATCACTGTTTTATTTATACAGTATTATTGTTGTTATTGCTGTTGTACAGCTGCTGCTTTCCTCTTGAAAACGAGTAGCAATTAGCAAATCTAAGGTTAAAAATTTAACGGTCGACAGTTCTCAATATTTTGCCTGTTCCAAACAAAACGGTCTTTTGGAATTGCTCCAAATTTGTTTCCATTTCTAGCTCTCTCAACTCTTTGATATTTTTACAAAGCATTCCTTGTTTTAACAATCATCGCTGGAATAGTTTCTTTTCTATTTTTTATTTTATTCTTATTTATTTACTTTTTTTTGCAATAATCAAATTATTCTTATCTTGACCTTTGGTGTTTTTGGTTTCTTATTTCTATTTCAACTCCGTTGTATTGAAGTCAGTTATATCTATGATTATTCATTTTGAATGGCCTCTCAATCTGCAAGAATCAACAGCCAAATAATTCTCAAATTACACCTTATCGTTTTGGAAAATTACATTGTATCCTTTATTCGTTTCAGTCATTGAACTGTGTGGGTATGCTGGGGCACTATTTTGAAGGGTCTAATCGAACAAATTGACCCCAGCACTTACTTTTTAAGCCCTGTACTTATTCTATCGGACTCTTTCACCGAACGAATGACTTGTGTGAACGTAAACGTCCGGTAGCGGTATAACAGCCGAATATCATATGAGTGCTTTTATGCACCATGCGTCTATATGAGAGGTCTTCTCAAGGTAAATAACACAACTAGATATGAAGATTGCTTTTGGAATTAATACCGCTTCTATCGCATTTTATTAAATGTGTACATATATATATATATAATCATAATAATAATAATAATAATACAAAATGGGACAAGAACGCAAAACTTCCAGACAGTTAGGTGATACAAGAAAGGGACAACAAAACATCCAGATAGACGATACAAAGAAAACACAGACAGGTCATTCGGAGTTGTCTTTCCTCAGTCGAGATTCAGATTATCTTTGCAATTTCGGCTGGTTATTCTCGATATTGCTCCAATCTGGCCAGCCTCAAGGAAAAACTAAGCTAAGAGCATCAAATTACTTGGAAGAAAGCAGCGAATGTATACAAAAACAAGGAC
>NC_068983.1:86564433-86571822 GCF_001194135.2 Octopus bimaculoides
ACACACACACACACACATATATATATATACATATATTTATATATAGCGGCGTACGTACACTTTGTCTCTTATATGTAAGTATATATATATATATATATATATATATACAGAGAGAGAAAGAGAGAGAGAGAGAGAGAGAGAGAGAGAGAGAGAGACAGACAGACAGACAGAGAGAGAGTTATTAGCGTAGGGTAATACAGTTAGTTACTAAGTAAAATAAATAATTCTGGTTCGTCATTATGATGAGTTGAAATACAATTGCACAAGTATACAAACTTGTGTGATGCTTCTATTTATCACACTCGTACAGATATGGAAATTAAGGCAGGCCGATTTAATTGTCTCCAACTTCGTATATACTGCAAATAGCTATATACTACTCTTCTCTCTATAAGAAAGAAAATATAACCGACCACTGATGAAATTGTAAAGGAAAAAAAATAGAAAGAAGTTAAATAATAAGCGCAGACATGGCTGTGTGGTTAAGAGGCTTGTTTTGTAACAACGTGGTCTCTGGTTCGGTCCAACTGCCCGGAACCGTGAGCACGTGTGCCTTTTACTATAGTTCTGGACCAACAAATGACTTGTGAGCGAATTTGGTAGACGAAAACTGGAAGAAGCCTGTCATATATATATATATATATATATATATATATATATATATATATATCGTGTTAGAGTGTAGTTTGTGTTTATCTTTGTACCTTTACCAGTGATGGTTTGTTTACATCCCTGTAACGTAGTGGTTTGACAAAAGATACCGGTAGAATATCTATCAGACTTTAAAAAAAAGTACTAGTGCCAATTTGTTCCATTGTGATCCAGCATGGCAGCAGACCTATGACAAACAAATAAAAGAAAAATATAAAACACGGAAGATAGGTCAATCTTTTCTCTGATTACAGAGAGAACAAATGCAATTTAGCCACCTGTGATTTATCTAAATTTATAGCCGTTTGTTTCTATTTATCAACTGGACAGACCGGATCCATCAGAAGTATAATACCTTCTCTTGTTTTTAAAACGTAAGTGTCTTGGATGACATTTGGGTGGGATTTAAGTAACATTTAGATGTTTTTTTCTATGAAGTCTAGTGAGCGCCTGGAAGTTTCTTTATTGACAAAGAAAACTTAAATGGTTGCCACATATTAATCGTAATTCGTTCTGGGAATTTCTAATGGTGTTTCAGCTACAGATAAAATATGTTCTGAAATGATTCGCCTGTTGTTTACCGCAAGCAAATCCAAAAAGCAACAGAAGCAATAAGATGTATATAAAGGAATTATGAGAATGAGGAAACAAAATAAATCTCAGTCTGAGACCGAATCAAATAAAAATACGTATGAACTCCTTTAGATTCTACGTGGAGCAAGCATCAAAATCAAATGTTAAAGCAAAGTATTGGGTCATCCCATAAATAATGGGTTTTTTTATACTTCTCTAATTTTTTAAAATTAAGATAGACAAAATTCTTTTTGAATCTAAAATATACTCTCCTTCATTTTCTACAATGTTCTTCCATCTATCTGGTACACTTGCAAGTGTTCCTCTTCGAAAATTCACTTGTCTGTGACGAAAAATGCTCCTCCAGTACTGTTCTGAACTCGTCTACAGAATTCGTATTTTTTCCGTCCAAATAATTTTGAAGACTGCAGAATAAATGATAGTCAGATGGGGCAATGTCTGGCGAATATGGTGGGTGGGGCATCGCTTCCCATTCAAACTCTTCCAGCCTTTAGAATGTCATCCTCGCTGCATGTGGCTGAGCATTTATCCTGATGGAAGAACACCTTTTGTCTTGAAACCAAGGATGGTCGTTTTCCGATGGCACGCAGGTGTTGATGAATGGTTGAATGACCAAATCCAAGCTTCTCTGCTTGTTCTTCAACAGTTACATTTTAGTTCCAGCAGGGTTTGCAGGACATACTCGTCGAGCTCTACAGATCTTCCAGGACGAGGTTAGTCTTCTAGACTCTAGTTTCCGGCTCGGAATTTCTGGAACCACCGTTGAGACTGGCTTACGGTTATTGTCCGATCCCCATATACTGTATTAATATTCCTTGCACTTTCCGTTGCGTTGTTGCCATTATTGAACTCAAAACGCAAAATATGCCGAATATGCTCCTTTGTCACTTCCATTATAGTTTTGAAAAAAATAACTGTTAAAATCGAACTGCACTCTTCAAAATTTGCAATAAGAATAAGTAGAAGGTAAAATTACTATCTGCTTTTATAGCAAGTTGATGCAAGTAGTTTATCCCGTCCTCCTCCGACTTTTAGTTCATGCAATTGAAAAAACCGCATTATTTATGGGATGACCCAATATATCATTATCATAACGTTTACCAAATAATTTTGATGACAGCTCAGCGTAGGAATATGATGTCAATAGAGCTTTTATCTTTTACCTGTTTCACTCGCTGAACTGCAGTCATACTGGGGCACAACCTTTTAAGGATTTAGTCGACAAATCGATTTCAGTACTTATTTTTATGCCTGATACTTATTCTATCGGTCTTTTGTCGAACAGCTAAATAACGAGGATGTAAACAAACCAGCACTGGATGTCAAGTGATGATGGATCACATACACACACACACACACACACACACACACACATATATATATATATATATATATATATATATATATATATATATATATATGCACACACACGTGCACATTTGGCTCTCACAGTTTCCCCTCTACCAAATTCAATCACAAAAGCATTGGTCGGCCCAGGACTATAGTAGAAGACGCTTGCTCCAAAATAATAAATACTGATGTCGACTTGTTTCGACTAAAACCCTTCATAGTGTTGCTCCAGCATGGCTGCTGTTCAATAACTGTTACAAGTGAAAGATAAAAGAAATAAGATGCAATGTGTATATATATATACGTACATATTTTAAGTAATCTAAAGTCCGTTCATGAATTTACGATATATTTTAACTTCTAAAGACAAATTCGTGGCAGTTTCTGAGGAGGATAATAATTCGCTAGAGGAAAACACTATGCAGATATGGGTGTTTTTACACTTTTTACTATAAGCGAGATTTTTTTCCTCTATCGACGGTAACTGCAGTGAATTTATTTTTAGAAGTTAAAATATGTCACAAACGTATTTTAACTAACCTAAAGTTCGTTTATTCCTCATCTGTGCGTAGCGTTAAGACTACTTTATGTGTGTGAGTATGTGATATACTAGAATTTAAAACCTAATCGAGACGAAAATTAATTACTGCTAAGAATTTATACGAACTTTGATTTCATGAGCGCACCCCAGCAATGACGAACATCCTAATATTCCGTTCCACGCGTTTATATGTTATTTAAGAAGAGATATATTTTGATGCATCCATACCCAACTTTTTTTCTTCATGTCAGGGTGAGTATTAGAAATTTCCTGACCCAATATGAAAATTAGCTCACCCATGACTGAGCTAACATAAAGACATTTTTCTGTCTCACAGCGTCCAAAGTCTATACTCGACAATATATCTACGAGAAATTGGGGCATAGCAAATCAAATAGTCGGTACCATTATGTATATATGCATATATAGGTACAGGACGTCACCAACGGTGCAAATAGCATACATAGAAGAGATACACACAGGACGTGGACAGTAATTACTGGACAAAAAACGAGTGAAAATACGTAAAACAACTAGAAACAAATAGCAAACAGGACAAGTTAACACAGAAAAAGGACCCTTCATCAGTTGTCGGCTGTTTATCTACTCCTCATTTCGAGCATTCAACTGATAATGAGTCTTCAAAGACAGTAGCTCCCATAAATTCTAAAATAAAATTTAGGATTTATGGAGGGTCAAAGTTGAGAACAAAAGAATAAGTGTAACCATCTTTCTGTTCCTGCTCGGACGTCTAAACGACTTGACGTTTTGTTTCTCTCTCTCTCTCTCTTCTATCTTTTCAAAAGATGTTTCTCCCAGCGTTCGCTATTCTCTTTTCGTTCCGGTCTAACGACCCTCCATGTTTGTTTTCGTCCGGTTTCCTTGTATGTTTCCTCTGTTATCTTTTGTTCCCAACTTTGACCGTCCATAAATCCTAAATTTTATTTTAGAATTTATGGGAGCGACTGTCTTTGAAGACTCATATTTTCGTTGAATGGTCGAAATAAGGAGTAGATAGACAGCCAACAACCGATGAAGGGTTCTTTTTCTGTCCTGTTTTCCATTTCTTCTCGTTGTTTCATATTTCACTCGTCTTTGTCCTGTAATTACTGTCCACGTCTTGTGCCTATCTCTTGTGTGCATGTTATTTGCTCCGTTGGTGACGTCCTGTACCCATATATGCATGTATGTGTTTGTGTGTGTATATATATATATATATATATATATATATATATATATATATATATATATATATATATATATATATATATAGTTTATTTATTTAATTTGAACGCGACGCTTCCATTCCAATTTAGTATATATGCATATGAAGGCGTGTGGCTTAGCTGTTAGGGTTTCGACTCACGATCGTAAGGTTGTGAGTTCAATTCCCGGCGATGCGTTGTGTCCTTGAGCAAGATACTTTATTTCACGTTGCTCCAGTCCACTCAGCTGGCAAAAATGAGTAGTACCTGTATTTCAAAGGGCCAACCTTGTTACACTCTGTGTCACAATCCCCTGAGAATTACATTAATGGTACACGTGTCTGTGGAATGCTCAGCCATTTGCACGTTCATTTGACGAGCAAGCTGTTCCATTGATCGTATCAGCTGGGACCCTCGTCGTCGTAACCGACGGAGTGCTCCTTTATATATATGTATAATAAATATCCATAGCAGCCTACAGAGGGAAATAATCTTTCCTACTTCAGAGAGGGGGCCAGTCGATTAGCTAGACCCCAATACGCAACTAGTACTTAATTTATCAGGCAAAGTCAACCTCGGCGGAATTTGAACACAGAACGTAAAGACAGATGAAATACTGCTAAGAATTTCGCCCGGCGTGCTAACGTTTCTGCTAGTTCGCCGCGAGGGAAATAATAAACAGTAAGAGTAAACTTCGATTTTTTATTTCCCACAAGGGGTACACACAGAAGGGGACAATACAAGACATGTGGGGACACGAAACAAAGGAAAGAAAAACAAAAATGAAAAAAAAAACGTATGTAAACAAGATGAAATGAAACATGAAATGAAAGATGTAATGAAGCTCCTCGGCCCCACCTCCGAGCAGCTTCATTTATACCTTTTTAACACTTTTTAAACTTTGTACCGGCCAAAATATCCACCTTGTATTTGTGTAACAGCTCTAAGTATATTACATACCATGGCAGCTGATCAATATCCACATCCAGCTTCCAGCATTTCTATCCGTGTTTATATTTCGGTATTATTGTTCTTTGCTCTTCAGTTAATATTACGCAGTCGCCCACCAAAAACGAAGGCGACAAGCTGGCAGAAACGTTAGAACGCCGGGTGAAATGCTTAGCGATATTTCGTCTTATGTTATGTTATGTTCTGATTTCAAATTTGGCCGAGGTCGACTTTGCCTTTTATCCTTTCGGGGTCGATAAATTAAGCACCAGTGCGTAATCGATGTAATCGACTTAATCCCTTTGTCTGTCCTTGTTTGTCCCCTCTATGTTTAGCCCCTTGTGGGCAATAAAGAAATAAGTTAATATTACGCAGTTATGCCATCCTTCAAATATTGTCATGCTTTTTTTTGTGTCTGCTCCTATAGATTCTCGCCATGATGATATCTCTTTACAAAGTTCCTTGTTCGAACCATCATACATGATTGCGTAACAGTTTTTTCCTTTTGCCGGAAGAGGGGAGGTTTGAGAGTTTTTGACTGAATGTGCTCTTTTTTGTGTCAGAGGGGTGGAGAAAGGTTTGGTGTCTGTAGGGGGAGGGTGGGACGAAGAGGGTGCGGGTGGGTGTTGGGTGGAGGTCTGTGTCCATTTGACTTGTTTTTTTTTCGTTTTCTTCTTTTTCTTTTTCCCGTCGTCTCCCATTCATTACCTGTTTCATTTTCTTTTTCCTCTGTTGTTGGTGGTACTACCTCTTCTTTCATTGGTTCTTAATAAACAGTAAGAGTAAACTTCTGATAATTGATATCAAGGAATTGCGTGAGATTTTACAGTTCTGTTACACAGCGAGTCTATTTCGCTGAGTGCGGTGGAAGAGGTCCAAAATATACAGCTGTTATATTATCACAATGCCAAAGTTTAGCTAAACTCTGAAAGAACTAACTCTTTGGCATCGTAAACTAATCCCTTAGCTAAGTGCTATTGCATAGCTCCTGGCGTTCTGAATTCCTTTCAAAGAGGCTGTAACCTACATCAAAGCAAAATGGGTAAACGCTGAATAGATGTTAACACTTTTAAAAACGGATTTCGATACCCTACTGTACGTAATCGCCGACGAAGCCACATTACAAATGCAGAAATATGGAAGCGTCGAATTGCCTCATTCATCAAATACTAAACGCAATGCTGAAGGCGGTGCTTTTAACATGATCAAGCCAATAAAAGAGAATACACGCTAACACGCATACACACACATATACCCACATACATATGCGTATGTATAATTTAGTGATATAAATGTATACTTAGAAATGTAAACATCAAAAATTAATATGGTTATATTTTACTCTCTTGGCCAATGTCTCATTTCGTCAGTGTATGAATCATCATCACATAAGCTAAGGCTTAATGCAAGTTTTTTACAGCTGTTTCGTATATAGCCATAATATTCGGTGTTATGCTTATAAATAAGACCATATAATACATAATAAAATATCTTCGCAGAAGTGAAAAAAAAAATACAGGTGATCCTTCATAAGGGATCAGACATATCCAGAGAATTAACTGAATTTTTTTTTTAAATGAGTATTAAATAGGGTACAACTCCTGAACCAAATGCCATCTTTTGTTTGTATTCACAAGATTAATTGTGTGTGTGTATGTGTGTGTGTTTGTGTGTGTGTTTGTGTGTGTGTGTGTTTGTGTGTGTGTGTGTGCGTGTGTGTGTGTATGTGTGTTTGTGTGTAATGGAATAAATGTAATAACAGTACCTCAATTTCTGGATTTACAGTATTATAATCCGAGACTGTATTATAGTCTTGGAACTTCCTTTTGTTTGAAAGCATTTCCTTTAAGAAAACCTTTCCATTTCTATGCACCCTGTTAGCTAGTATTCACATTCACAGGAGTGCTGACTGAGGTAACCGCTTGATATCCGTGTGAATATATTATAAGTGTAGTTAAGTAAACTAACTAAAAAACAAAGCACAAACTATTATTTAAAAAAACTGTTATTATTAAGTTCCCGATTATAGAGAAAGTAGAAGAGTCTCAATGGAAAAAAAATAAGAAAAGTAAATCGTGAAAAGGGAAATGAAATGGAAAG
>NC_068983.1:86571832-86572256 GCF_001194135.2 Octopus bimaculoides
ATATATATATATATATATATATAGACATATATATATATATACATACATATCTACACATAACTAACCCGACTCCGTCAGTCACGAATGACCATGAGCGCAACGAAGAGATTCCCCTCCGGGGTGCAAGTCTGAGCGGAAAGTTGCCTCACCGAGGAACGCACAACTTAGGGTTGTTTTTATGGAAGACCAGCAGTCGCCCATGCATACCAGCCTCCCCTCTACCGGCCACCGATGTTATCCAAGGGAAAGGCAAAGGCCAATACAGCTTCACACAAGTGAGTGAACGGGTGCAACGTGAAATAAAGTGTCTTGCTCAAGAACACAACACGCAGCCCGGTCCGGGAATCGAACTCACAGCCTCACGATCATAAGTTCGATGCTTTAACTACTGAGCCATGCGCCTTCACATACATACTAATCATAT
>NC_068983.1:86573860-86574554 GCF_001194135.2 Octopus bimaculoides
TATATATATATACATATATATATATACATATATATATATACATGTATATACACACATACACATGTATATTTACATATACATACACCTGTATATAGGACCGTGACCAATATATAAATAGGTAGGTACAGAGCTACGCATGTGCTTCTTGTACGTGTGTGAGGGAGACAGCATGTGTACGCATTTTGTATGTCATATACATTTTTATATATACATTGGGCCACATATATGTTGCTGTCTGAATGTGGAAGCGAGAGATTGAGGAAGGGAGGGAATGTAAGGCGATATGAAACATTCACACATGCATGCCTACGCGCGTGCTAGATATATATATTTATGCATATACGTGTGTGTGTGTATGTGTGTGTGTGTGTGTGTGTTTGTGTATGCGTGTATACATGTATAAATATATGTATGTATATATATATATATACATATAGATAGATAGATAGATAGATAGATAGATAGATAGATAGATAGATAGATAGATAGATAGATTGATGCGTGTTTTTATATTTATGTGCATGCGTATGTGTGTATATATGTATAGATGTACATTATTATTTATGTGAACGCATATAAGTATGCATATTTATATACATATAATACACATACACACATGTTATATATATATATTTGTGTGAATGTTCCTATGTGTGTGTATATGTGTATAAATGCATATATATATATATATATA
>NC_068983.1:86575117-86576335 GCF_001194135.2 Octopus bimaculoides
TATTTGTAGTTGCTGTGCGATAAGAAACTTACTTCCCAACCACAATAATCTGGGTTCAGTACCACTGCGTAGTACCTTGGGCAAGTGTCTTATACTGTAACCTCGGGCCGACCAAAGCCTCACAATTGGATTTGTTGGAAGGAAACTGAAAGAAGCCCGTCGTATGTGTTTGTTTGTGTGTGTGTGTGTGTGTGTGTGTGCGCGCGTATGTGTGCTAGTGTTTGTATGCGTTCGTGTGTGTCGTGTGTGTTTGTCCTTCTGACTGATTTTGTCTCCGCATCACCGTTTCACAACTGGTGATGGTGTGTTTACGGCCCCGTAATTTAAAGGTTCTGCAAAAGAAGCCGATTGAATAAGTACTAGGCTGTAAAATAATAGGCCCTGGGCACCATTTGTTCGACTAAAACACTTCATGGCGGTGCTCGAGCATGGCTGCAGTCAAATAACTGAAACAAGTTGAATAATAGAAATATAAAATAATATACAGGCATGGCAGTGTGGTAAGAAAGCTCGCTTCCCAATCCATTGGTTTAGAGTTCAGTTCCACTGCGTTGTACATCGGACAATCGTCTTCTACTATACACTTAAGTGGACCAAAACCTTTCCAGTGGGATTGAAAGGTAGACACTAAAAGAAGCGCATCTGTAAACGTATAGATATATGCATATGTGTATATATGTTTATATATGTGTGTGTATATATATATATATATATATATATATATATATATATATATATATATATATATATATACATATATATACATATATGCATACGTACATCCCCCTACATACATATATGTGTGTGTGTGTGTGTTTATGTGTGTGTGTGTGTAACGATGTCTCACTTGAATGAGTATGTGATACAGCTGATTAATATTCAAATCAGCTAGATGCACATCAAGGTACGTTAGGACAGTTCTCCAGCAGGAACACATGTCGGACTGGCATTTGATGAGAATAATGCTTTAATGAATAAATTTTGAAGATGTATAATTCTGCATTCGCCTTTATGATCGCTTGCGTGTTTTTATATGTGTGTCCTCATGCATAAATGCATATACATTTGTGTGTGTTTATATATATATACATGTATGTATGTATATATATATGTGTGTGTGTGAATATATATGTATGTATATATACATATACATTTATATATATACATATACATACATACAAACATATATATATATATATATATATATATATATATATA
>NC_068983.1:86578443-86578970 GCF_001194135.2 Octopus bimaculoides
TATAAATACATATATATACATGTATATATGCATATATATATGTACATATGTATGTATACTTATGTACATGTATATTTGCATACATATTTATATATCGATATATATACACACACACACATTTATATATACGTACGTGTATATACATATAAACCCACATAAATGTATATTTTCTATATCTATAACTGTATCTATATCTTTATGCTGATAATACTGGCGGTGCTCCGGCATGGGCACAACCTTTAAAAGAATATTAAGTAGGTGTGTGCACGCGTGTGTACACACAAACACATAGGCATATATATTTCAGTGACAGTGTGTGTGTGTATATGTGTGTGTGTGTGTGTGTGTGTGTGTGTGTGCATGTGTGTTTTTGTATGTGTGTGTGTGCGAGCGTGCGAGCGCCTTTGTGATTGTATCTGTTGATGTGTGTACATTTCTTGACGATGTATGTATTAACACACACACACACACACACACACACACACACACACACACACACATATATATATATATATATACATATATAT
>NC_068983.1:86582587-86582998 GCF_001194135.2 Octopus bimaculoides
GAGAGAGAGAGAGAGAGAGAGAGAGAGAGAGAGAGAGAGAGAGAGAGAGAGAGAGAGAGAGTATATGAAAATATAGTTGAATGTTACATCTTTTTAATGCTATATTTAACAGATGCACGTAGATAAAAACACAAATATAACGTTATATATGAGTATATTCTTGAAGGAAAATATTTTATCATTTGTAATAGATTTGTATTAAATTCCAGCATTGAACGCGGCATTGCCATAAATAGGATATTTGATTTATTCATAATAATTTTTAATAAATTAACTTTGTATATATTCATACAGACACACAAACGCATACACACGTGCATGCTACACGTGCACTACATTATGTGTCTTCATATCACATGTATATATACATATATATATATATATATATATATATATATATATATATATATA
>NC_068983.1:86583158-86584610 GCF_001194135.2 Octopus bimaculoides
TGTGTGTGTGTGTGTACACACACACACACATAGCCATAGACACACACACACATACACACACACACACACACACACACACACACACACACACATATATATATATGCGTGTGGGTTCTTACATATGTACAATAAATTCATTATGAATAAATATATGTGGTTCCTTTAAATACTTTCTATTAATGATATACGTGTTTGCCCACGTGCATCCATATATGCATTTTTATAAGTATTTCTTCGTGTCATTGCAGTGCATTTATAGTATATACAAACCTTAATATCTGCATATATATTCGTAAATATAGAACTATCTTCATATACATAAATATTAATATATTCTGTTAAAGATATTTAATCGAATTCTGAAATATTTTGTTTAAATTAAACTCCAATATTTACGAGTTCCATTCTCGTTAGAATAAACAGCAACATCCTCAGTTTAGTTAAAGTATAAAGTTATTCTGTCCAGACATTGTACAACTTTGAATGATGATTCAATTTTGCTCAATACGAGATAGGTCTTTTGTTTTCTCATCTTTTTTTTTTTTTTTTTTGAAAACTAAACAACTGAAATTCATTGTTCATTTCCTTATACAGCACAGGAAAGCAACGAACTGGCAGAATCGGTAGCAGCCCGGCATTTCTTCCGGTTTACGTACTATGTTCAAATTCCGCCGAAACGACTTTGCCCTTCATCCTGTCGGAATCTATGAAATAACTGGTGTTGATGCAATCAAATTGCCCCCTCCCCAAAGTTTCAGGCTTTGTGCCTATAACAGACAGATTTATGCAGCACACGATTTATTATTTTTTGGTGGTCGAACTGGCAAAGTCGTTAGCGCATCGAACAGACAAGATGTCTTATATTATATTTGGTTGTTTTCCTCATTGACATCGTTATTAATTTTGATCTTTCTGGGATCGATGAAATAATTACCAGTTATTACATCAGGATTGATCCAACTGTCTATCGGTTTCCCCTCGAAATGAGTGACATAGTTGTATTTTTATAAAACCCATATCAACTTTGACAGAGCAAACCTACGATACGAAATTGCTTCAGCCATGTCAATAAGTATCTTTCTGTATATAATTTGTATGTGTTGTACTACTGCAGATAGAGTCGTGTTGGTAAGATCATCACTTCACAACTACTTACTTTCAGCTGCATTCTCACTGTACAGAATCTTTAGCAATTAAATTACCCTCGAGTTGATTAATACCATGCAAGTGCAATTTGTAGACAAGGATTGTGCAGAAGCCCATCATACATACACAAATACATAAGCATGTGTGTATACATGTATATCTACATGTATATATCATATGCATGCATACATACATATATACACGCACACATGTAGTTTTATGTATATATATATGTATATGTATGTATATATATATATATATATGTGTGTGTGTGTGTGTGTGTGTGTGTGTGTGTGTATGAGAGAG
>NC_068983.1:86586565-86587411 GCF_001194135.2 Octopus bimaculoides
ATATATATATATATATATATATATATATATAGCCTGAGAGCGATGTATATATGTGTGTGTGTGCATGCGCGTGCAGAGGGGCAGGGTGAGCACGCGCTCGTGTGAATCCGTATATGCGTTTATGTTTAACATAACATTGCTTGTTGATACAAGACCAGCATTTAAACGAAGTGGTAACTTAGCTAATCGATAGAACACTGAACGGTATATAATTTATCAGATTGGAATATGTACTTGTGCGTTTGTGATCGCCTAAATAACACCGAAGGGCAGCGCCCTTAGCATGGCTATAATGACTCAAACCAGTACCCGGTTAATAGAATTTAGAACTGTATAGGGCTATGTAAGTCGATGAGTGTGATCTGAAGGTGACTTCGCTGCTGTTTCTAATAGGTTGACACATCATAGGGTGGTACGTCGTAGATTCCGATTTAGTCCATGAGAGATGACCTATTTGATGAGAGCCGACAAGTTAACTGCAGCATTAGATTTGAAAGCAGTTCAAATAGAATTATAGTTTCAATAAAGAGAAGCTACTTGACTAATCTTTCCCTCTCCCACATTAGGAACTTTATCTATCTATCTATCTATCTATCTATCTATCTATCTGTCCCACCATTTCCGAGCTGTGGGCTTACGTCGAACAACTGCTATCGCGTGTGGGACGAGTCGGTCTATCAGCCGAGTCTATCGTGAATATTGTCGCGCCTCCTTCCTTTAAACGGGAAGGAAGAGCTATTTTCATCGTACTTGTGGCTATGGCGAAAGAATGTGTATGGTGGACGCGTCTGAAAGGTCTAGAGACAAAGACTTTCCTCTCTGGGCAATCTCTCATCAACTTCTTCA
>NC_068983.1:86589997-86591626 GCF_001194135.2 Octopus bimaculoides
TTTCTTAAAGAAAAGCTCTACAGTTGTATTTGTCCCCTCTATGTGCAGCCCTGTGTGGCTAATAAAAGAAAGTTATCTATCTATCTCTCTATCTATCTATCTATCTATCTATCTATCTCTCTATCTATCTATCTATCTATCTATCTGTCTGTCTGTCTGTCTGTCTGTCTGTCTGTCTGTCTACTTATCTACCTATCTATCTATTAAACAAATTGATTGATAAAAAATTAGATAGATAGATAGATAGATAGATAGATAGATAGATAGATAGATGGATGGATGGACGGGCAGACAGACAGACAGACAGACAGGCAGACAGACAGACAGACATACAGATAGATAGATAGATAGATAGTATCACTTTAATTATGTATACATTTTGGTAGCTAAATAGCTTGATAAGTACCTAGCTAGCTTGCTCTGTAAATATCTACCTAGGTAACTAGCTGGCTCTGTAACTTCCTATCTATCTATCTATCTATCTATCTATCTATCTATCTATATGTCTGTCTATCTATTTAAGTTACTGACTATTGCTCTATCTGTCTCTCTATTTCTTGGTTTATTTTATCCCATTTGATATCTAGTGGTATATCCAGCTCTAAACTTGCATCATTCTGTCAATTCTAGTCGGTATCTATTTATTTAACTTTACCTTTATAATGATCTCTCTGTATATTACAATAAAGTCATTTACAGTAGTGTAAGCTTACTCTACGTGAGAAAAACTGATCGCCGGAAAAACTGGTCATATCAAGGAATCTTTGCTGAATGTCCGATTTAACAACACCGGCTCACTCAGACCTGTAGCCATCCACGTCAATTTTCCGCATCTTTAGGGAAGATTATACAACATTATGGTGTTGTGCCTCGGCGTCGTTGAGAACAACACGTGATCTTCTACCTTAGAAGCAGCTCTTGCTGTTGTTATCAATAACTAATTTACGTTCTGTTAAAATGCAGCTTTTTCCACGCATACATTGTAATCCACCAACTAGTGACGTAGCCATGTTCTAAAGTTAGTGAGAGTACGTCCATAAAAAAAGGGCGCAGTGACACATACCAAATAATTTTTAACTCATTTCTCTTATAGTACGCGAAATATTTAATTAATTATAATATACGTAATTGTATTCAACATCATTAATTTCATGTTTCAATAATAATGCCATTATGTAGGAAACTTACAACTACTGACATAGGTGTGACGTGAAGAAGATGAACCTATAGAGGATCGTCCAGTGTCGAGAGGTTATGACATCAGGGTTTATTTTAGTTCTTCAGCGGCCACCAACACATCACAGGAAATTGAGCAGACAGTTTAAAAACACGAGTGGTGGGTCAAATAAATTTAATGACTCCAGAAAGTTCTTCCGAGACCATGCGATTAACAAAAAAAAAAAAGAAAAGAAAAAGAGATTCGACTTTTATCGCACGAGGGAACTAAAGAGTTCACATAGGCGCAGGAGTGGCATTGTGGTAAGTAGCTTGCTTACCAACCACATGGTTCCGGGTTCAGTCCCACTGCGTAGCACTTTGCGCAAGTGTCTTCTACTATAGCCTCGAGCCGACCAAAGCCTTGTGAGTGGATTTGGTAGACGGAAACTGAAAGAAGACCGCTGTATATAT
>NC_068983.1:86592126-86593159 GCF_001194135.2 Octopus bimaculoides
TGCACCACCAAACCACTACACACTAATACCAACCCTTTACCATAGTTGAACCAACAAAGGACCTTGTACATGTCCACCCTACCTACTAGAAATAACAGACAAATCTCCCTCAAATCAAGCAACATCGACTTAGAGAAGCAAACATTTATTTATTATTCTACGATACATAGTGGGCAAAAATAAGATGTTTATGGCTGGAATGCCTTCAGTCATAAGTGTGCTTGATAAGGACTGACCTGAAGCTAACCAACAAAAACGAATTTACTTTACTCATCGTACATTCGTACTCGACCTTGCTTATACATCACTTAAATCTTCGCTCAGTCATATAAAAACGCATCTCACATATACTTCACCTGCTCTCACTGCCATCAATAAGACACAGACTTCATTTCCCTTATTGTTATTATTTGCTTTTTGAGCAAAACAAGATACACTTGTTTTGCTCAAAAAGCAACTTCTTGACACGACTACTTCCTGCATACTATTCAAGCTTGTTACATCCCTTAAAGAAACACCAACTCTTTTCTTTTCCCCTTTTTGTTCCCGTTTGCTCGCAATATTGACTAATGACTCCTGTCCGAAACGTCTACTTTTCTTCCTTCCTTTTCATCAATTAAATTGCCTTGATATTTTGTTCGTGTTTTTGATTCTTTTTTATTAATTTAACTTTGTTCGTGGACATTTACTTTGTGTGTGTACGCATATAAATATATCTGTAAAAGCACGTGTTACCGAGATGCAATTTGAAAAATCCAGCCTCTTTCACGGATATATAGGGATGAACAGAAGTCATCGTATTGTGTTGGGTACATCAGGGTATGTTGATTTTTGTTTGTTCTTTATGTGTCTCAACATACGTGCACTGATGAATAAAAGATGCAGCTTACTACATAGTTTTTGCTGTATTAATTATGAAACCAGTGGTTTGCCGTTAAGTTAAATGTTTTTAGGAGGTTAACTTTGAAAATTGCATTCCCTCGCTTTCGGTAAATATGTGCTTATTTTTTGTAGTTTTTGACTTATTTAGTCC
>NC_068983.1:86593422-86597375 GCF_001194135.2 Octopus bimaculoides
ATATATAAGATCGTTATTTAAAATACTGATCATATCAAGTAGCTAGCATGGGAATAAAAACCTCATAGGTAATAATTATTCAATTTTTTAAATACACACACATATGTATATATGAAGAGACATATGTGTTGTGTGTGTGTGTGTCCTTAGACCGAACTGTACTGAACGTCAGTTTATATACGTCATCATGACAACCTCTGAGCAGGAAACATTTACCATGGAGACTTTTTGTAGCAAGCTTGTGCCCCCATCACATCTCTCTTCATTTATAGGGCCCTGGGACCGACTAGAATCTTCATTTGAATGACAATGAGGAGGTGGTAATCAGTCCATCATGAAAGAATCGGTTCCAAACCTTAGCAGGTACTTTATTTTATCGACCCTGAAATGATGAAAGTTAACCATGGATGGTTTCGAACTCAAAAGGGAAAGAGTTGAAACCAATATTGCAACGTTTCTTGTCTTTTTGACGAGTCTCCCAATCGACTGACTCACAAACATACACAGACATTCAAAATATGTGCGTGTGTGTGTGTGTGTGTGTGTGTGTGTGTGTGTGTGTGTGTGTGTGTGTGTGCATGTGTGTGTGTGTTGTGTGTGTGTGTGAGTGTGCGCACGACCGAGCGTGTGTCTGCAAATATATACAGACAAGTACACACGTATATGAGTGTCTGTATCGCACACATATACACACACACATATATACATGCATACATACATACATACATACATACACACATATACATACACACATATACATACACACAGATACATACATACATACATGCATACATACATACATGCATGCATGCATGCATACATACATACATACATACATACATACATACATACATACATGAACATAAATCCCTCACCGTGTATAGATGAATACAGAAATTATGAAAAGCTATATTTCGTTATGACATTCAGTTTCCCACACCATCGCACCATTAATAACTGATTTGAGATAAACCAACTGCATCTCTACGAATTCTATCTTTGAATTAGACAAGCAATGGAAGCTTTGCAATCAGTAAATGTTGTTGTTTTTTTAGTTTTTCACTAAAAGCTTATTGATTATTTAAGGTCATTCTAAAAGCGGCAAGCTGGCAGAATCATTAGCACCCCGGGTAAAATGCTTAGCAGCATTTAGTCCGTCTTTGCGCTCTGAGTTCAAATTCCGCTGAGACTGACTTTGCTTTTCATCTTTTCGGGGTCGATGAAATAAGTATCAGTTAAGTATTGGAGTCGATGTAATCGACATACCGCCTCCCCCGAAATTTCTGGCCATGTGCCAAAATTTGAATTTATTATGTAAGGTTATTCTAAGTTCGAGTAATTAGGGTATGAGTAAGTATGAGTAACTCTATGTTACGCCGAGGAGGTCCTATACGACCGAATGTTTCAAGTTGTCACCCTACATATCAATAAGAGTAAATTTTCACTGTACGCTCTCCCCTTCACATTCAATCTTTAATTAATTTGAATTTTGGAGCTGACTTCTTTTCTTTTGACAGGAATTATCCTTAATGCTAATTATTTTTCTTTACATTACAGATGTAATTTTAATTAATTAAACATTTTCTTTTTGGCTCACTACACTATGTGTGTACCACCCCTTCTGCCACCTACTTAAGTAATTGAACACTAATAATTATTTATATTCCACCTACTAATAGCTTGTTCTATCTATTGGCCAGCAGACACATCTTTGAACAGAATCAGCCACCGAACACATCAGTGTTAATAAACAATTTAATAACTTTAACTTGATTCAATTACAATTGATATGGCGACCGTTCATAGTTAATATATTCCAGTTAACGTGCGGATTCAAGCTGTTCTGTTGGTTCGTCTCCAAATTTTGCACAGTTGGCAAAGCATATTGTTGACAATGACAGCGCAAAGCTATCGGCACTATAAACTTTATACGTGTGCAGATCTAATTTAAATGTATTCAACCGCCAGTCGGAATTAGCTCGATCACGTGATAAGTTTTTTGTGTAACGCAGTGCATAAAGTCGGTCGATTACTTTCTCATGAATTTTTTATTCACGTTTTCTGATCTTTATTTTTATATTTTTATTTCATTTATATCTATATATGTCTGTATATTTTTGTGTGCGTGTGCGCATGTATGCGTGCATGTGTATTTCTTTTTTATTAAACTTCTTTGTTTCTGTATCAGTCTACAAAGAACACACATTAACTAGCATTATACTCATCAATACACACCAGCAATCTAAAGGAAGATGTTAATAGAGGAATATTAAATAAGAAGCTGATGATACTTCAAGCACCATTACACGAAAACCATGGAAGCAAACTACATTAAATTTCTTGGCCAACCTTTGATATTTACTTGCTTGAGCAGGAAGTTGACACCGCCGGGATCGTTTATCTCGGCACCTTTAGTCAGTATATTTGCTCATTTGCCACATTATTTAGAAAAGAAGGAAAAGCAGTATCAGCAGAGACAGTCAAGAGACTGGAATAGAATACATGAAGCACGTGAGGGTTGGTGTGGGGGCTGTTTAAGAAGCTCAAATACGTTCATGATTTAACAAGTATTTCATTAGGGACTAAACTTTGATCAAATATGGATAACGTAAATCTTTCTAAGATATAAGACTGTTCTACCAAAACTGAATTTAGGAAGAACATTGATGTAAATAATGATCACACCCGATTTTGTACGCGCATATGTGTGTGTGTGCGTACATGTTCATATGTATGTGTGCGTGTGCGCGCGTGCATGTGCATACGTGTGTGTGTACGTGCGTGTGCAAGTGCATATGTGTGTTATGCATGCGCGTGCATTTTCATACGTGTATGTGCGTATGTGTGTGCATGCATTTTCATACGTCTGTGTGTGTGTGCATGCTTGTGCATATGTGAATACGTGTTTGTGCATGTGCATATATACATATGTAAGTGTGCATACATATTTATCTGTGTATGTGAGTATGCGTGTATATACGTATAAGTGCACATGTGCGTATGCGGTATACATATGAAAGTGCACATACATATCCGTGTGTGTATGTGTATGCGGGTATACATATGTAAGTGTATATACATATTTATGTATAATAATAAATCATAATAATATATATACTCTGATTTAAAGCGACATTTCTTATCTAAACGATTAAGAAAAATGATGAGCTAACTCCAACAAGAATCGAACCCACAAATCAATGCTTTCGCATTTGATAGAGCCAGAACAGTCATCCCTAAATTTCAGCCAAATTTAATGTATAGAAATTTAACTGTCTAGAATCGCATATAGCATGTGTAAACAAACCCGGAGGCTTGATAAGTTACGGAGATAAAGCTACTACTAAAGGTGCCATATAAGCGTTAATTTATGGGTTCGATTCTAGTTGGAGTTAGCTCATCATTTTTTCAATCAATTGTTTAAATATTAAAAAAATGCCGCGTTAATTCGGAGTATATATATTATTATATAGTTATTATTGTATAAAAAAATGACTTTAGTAGTCACTTTATTTCCATAACTTATCAAACCTCCGGGTTTCTTTACAAATATTATATACGCATATATATATATATATATATATACTAGCAGAGATACCCGGCTTTGCTCGGGATTAAAATGGCATAGTCTTATTATTTTACTTATTTCAGTCATGTGACTGCGGCCATGCTCCAGCATTGTCGTTGCTCGAACAAATCCACCACAGGAATTATTTACTGCAAGCCTAGTACTTATTCCATCAGAGTCTTTTGCCGAACCACTAAGTTATGAGAACATAAGCAACATCGGTTGTCAAGCAATTGTGGGGGTACAAACACAGATACACACACACACGCACGCACGCACACACACACACACACACACACACACAAATATACACATAAATACGACAGTCTTCTATCAGTTTCCGTGTATGAAGCACACAAGGTTTTGGCCGGCCTGAGGCTATAAT
>NC_068983.1:86599179-86600899 GCF_001194135.2 Octopus bimaculoides
ATATATATATATATATATAAATAAATATTAGGCGCGTGGCCTAGTGATTAGGCCGTTGCACTCACGATTGCTAGATCGTGGGTTCCATTCCCAGACCGGACGGCGCGTTGTGTTTTGGAGCAAAACACTTCATTTCACGTTTCTCCAGTTCCCCGCTTTCGATCAGTGGGAAATGTTGAAATATATATATATATATATATATATATATATCAGAACATCTATTTTCGAAATTTGCCAACGATACCATTGGTGTATACCGGGAAGATGCTTTGGTAGTGTTATACAATTGTGACGGCCATGCTATGGCAATCACTATTAGAAAACAGTTGTTTCTATCCTTACTTCTTTGGGGCTTAAACTCTCAAATGACGCTAACCTTACTAGGCCTGACTTTTTAAATGTTCTCTGAGGCCTCAAAACTAATTTATATAAGCCCTTTCAAAAGCCTAAAAAAAACTAAAATATAAATGAACGCTCCTGCCATCCACCGATTGTATTTAAAAGCCTAATTCCAAACATTAGCCGCAGGATTACAGGTCTTTCTTCTTCTAAAGAAATATTTAAAAAAAGCTCACCATGTTATTATAAGGCTCTACAGGATAGCAGCTTTACTGATAAAATATTTTATAACCCTCCACCATCTCCATCAGCTGGTCGTGAGAATAGGTCTCAAAGTTTTATGGTTCCCCTCCCCGTTTTCTCCCTAAATGTTAGGAGAAATTTAAGTAGAATATTCTTACACTTATTTGATATTCACTTATCTAACAGCCATAGATACAGAAAGATATTTAATAGACACACGATTAAAATTACTTTTTCTTTCTCCCACCCCGTGTAAAGACCTATTTCAATAAATAGCCGACGACTCGAAACTACCCCTTATGCCCATGCAGAGATAAATGTAAATGTCTTCTAGGGTAGGAATACGATATATCTTCCGTTGTTTATGAAACACAGGTATCAGCAAAGTATGACGACAGCCGAACAGAGATTGAGCGTTACAATGGATCAATGGAACGAAAAGTTACATCTAGATATAACAACCATGTTTCGACCTTTAGGCACCGTGGGAAGAGACATGCAACAATCCTCTCAGCATTAATGTGTGTGTGTGTGTGTGTGTGTGTGTGTGTGTGTGTGTGTGTGTGTGTGTGTGTGTGTGTGTGTGTGTGTGTGTGTGTGTGTGTGTGTGTGCGTATCTATCTATTTACCTATCTATAAATATGTGTGTGTATGCATATATGTGAGTGTATGTGTGTACACACACACACACACACATATATATATATATTGGAAATTAAAGACGAAAATAAACTTTGACTTCAAATGGAAATACTTTCCAGACGAAATCCTAAATTTACAGGTGAAAAAGATCTTCGATGTGTTCACTCGAAAGACTGTGCCTGTTAAAAAACTTAAGAACCTGCAAAGACTAAAAATTCTAGGAACGAGATTTTTTCTTTCGCGTTTTAAATATACATCTTCGTGGGATTTAAAGACAGACCGCCAAACACATTTTAAACTATTCTTATCTGGTTTACGTATTTTTGATATACGTGATTTGTTGCAACGTTGTTTATCTCCCCTGTGTTTTTCTATCTGTGTTTCTGTCTTTTCGTATAGTTTCCACTTAAACGTCATTTGATTAGAACGCAGCTAACAAACCGTCTTGTTTATATACACACACACACACACACACACACACACACACACATACATA
>NC_068983.1:86602629-86604004 GCF_001194135.2 Octopus bimaculoides
ATTTTCATACTTACACTGTTTTTAACATTTTCATCTTATTATCAGAGAATGTGTGATAATCAGTATGTAACACTACAAAGTTCATACAAAGCTTTATACTTTAAATATATTCCTCTTATTATCATCAAAGAATGTATATATGCATTATAATACTCAAACTGTTTTTTAACATTTTTTATTATTCTCAAAGACTTTTGATAATCTTTTTCTAAAAAAGTGAAACCGGTTAAGTAAATAAATATCTTTAAAATAAGTGCATTTTCAAACCTTCTCTCATATATATTTCCACTCGTACGGTATTCCACAACTTTACTTTATTATATATATATATAATTGGGCAACGTGAAACGAAGTGTTGGTTGAAGAACACAACGCACTCTCTCGTCCAGTAATCGAAACTGCAATATTGCGACCGCGTGTGCAACACCCTAACCAATTGCCTTACAATACAGTATGTATTTAAAAACTGGTATACTTGTACTACAGATTGTTTGTTAAGAAACTGCTCCTTAGGAGGTGGGGACCTTCTTTGGCAATGTTCCTTATAATTTATAATCTGTAAGGATCTTCAAGACAAGACGATATGTCCTGTAAAAATTATGAGAGTTTATTTGCGAGAGAATGGTTAGGATGACCGATAGGACGCTGGGTAATTGACCAAAAATTAATGGTCCATATCAAATTAGTGACTGTGTACCCATGTCTATGGTGTGACTAGTGCACTAGGCTTTCTCAGTGGTTTCAACCAAGGTAACTCCAAATAAATTATCGTTGTTGTTTAGCCTCGTCATCTCTACTTAAATAAACTTACGATGAAACGCATTTTGGACATGACTTTTCTTTTTTGTTTTGTTTTATTCTAGGTAGAGTAGACCATATTTCTGAATGTTCCTTATATATGCCGGTAAGATATGGTCTGAGTTTCAGATAGTTGCTTCTTTCGCTGGTTGGCTATCTAAGGAGATGCGGCAGGGTATCTATGCGGCAGGGTATTTATTTAGACATCAAGTAAAACCATCACTTCTAAACATCACGGTAATCATATCGTCTACAATTTCATCACATAGTAAATATCCTCGTAAGGTAGTTATAGTTACATCGCTAAATTCATCAAGCTAAATATATCAACTGTAAATTCACAATCATACGCATCCGAACATTACTTAGAGTTTTTATCCAGTTTTCATTTCATTTTTGATTAAATGAAAACTGAATAAAAAACTTTATTCACGGTTGCATTTCATTAATAATGAAAACGAAATTCGAAGATGAAAAATTATTATTATTAAATCTACCCGAAATGTACATGAAAAACAAATTTAAATCACTTTTGAAAATAGAATTTTAAAATGTAGTAAAAACATTAGATTGGAGG
>NC_068983.1:86605293-86608489 GCF_001194135.2 Octopus bimaculoides
TATATATACGACGGGCTTCTTTCAGTTTCCGTCTACCAAATCCACTCACAAGGCTTTGGTCGGCCCAAGGCTATAATAGAAGACACTTGCCCAAGGTGCCGCGCAGTGGGACTGAACCCGAGACCATGTGGTTGGTAAGCAAGCCACTTACCACACAGCCACTCCTGCGCTTATGTATATATATATTTTTTCATAATTTGTATATATTTACTTTATTATAAATGCAAAACAACACCACAGAGGAATTGACGCAAGCTTAATTGATAAACTGTGATAGGTGAACGGCGAAATGGCGAGGGATTAATATATCTAATAATTTTGCTTCACAGTGTTAACGCAACATTTTAGGGCAGCGAGCTATGCTTTGCGTCATTTCCCTGATATTGCTAGCCTTGTGCCAAACTTTGTAATCAATATTAACGTAACATTTTTGTGAAATTTCTAAGCCAAAACTTTTTCAAGTAAAGAGGTAAAACATATGTTTCGGTGATTTCTTTTCATTCACGATAAGGAATAGTTTCGTGATTATTCTTTCAAATTTCACAATTATTGTATTTGAATATTTAAGTGAAAAATAACATATTTACCTTACAAACAACAAAATTAACTGTTTCACTAAAAAAGAAAGTTAGTAGAAGGAATTGCATTAAAAAAATCGAAATAAATTTACAGCAAATTAAATGTTTAACCAAGTGAAGATGTTAGTAAATATGTTACTATTTTAAATGTTATTCCCTCTCTCTCTCTCTCTCTCTCTCTCTCTCTCTCTCTCTCTCTCTCTCTCTCTCTCTCTGTTTCCAGTATTCTTACCTTGGTCTTCTTCATTTCATCAGGTTGCATTTGAGAGTGAAATAATCATGGCTATTTTTTCGGTACTGTTTTGTGAGGAGAAAAAAAAATGCTTTGACCAATAATAATGCACAAATATTATTTTTACTTCGCATGTGTGAATTTAATGAATAACTTTAATAAAATTTATTGTTTCTTCATTCTCTAAATAAATAACTTGAAAATCAACGATTGCATATTTATAATGGAAATTAGCAATTTATGACGTTATAATAGAAATATATCGAAAGAAATATATATATATATATATATAAAAAGAATAGTTTCGTGATTATACATATATATATATATTGCCCCCACTCCTTAATTTTTCTCTGTTGAAAAATCAAAATTAAAATGACGTCACAATAGAAAATTTTTAAAAACGGTCTCCTTTCATGAAATCATTAAAATAGCGTGTGAAGAATAGATGAAAAACAAATCTAAAGGCAATGATCGACAAAACTCAGACAGCAAATGTTGAATATGCAGGAAAGGAGACTAAAGTATCAATCACCTTTTAAGTGAGTGCAGTTTACTATTACAAAAGGAATATAAACGCAGACATGACTGCAAAAGAGTGCATTGGGAGTTTAGCTTCAAAACAACAGAAAAGTGATATGAACAGAAACCACAAGCTGTGATAGAAAAATGAGAATTACATGACTTTCTGGAATTTTCCCACAAAGTCTGATCATACTATTGAAGCAAGATGACCAGATATGATCATTGGAGACAAGGTAAACAGATAGAGTAAGATCATAGATTTTGCAGTTTCCTATGATAGCAGAGTCAATATCAAAGAAAATGAAAAGAAATTGAGAAATATTAGGATCTAGTCACAGAACTGAGGAGAAAGTGGAAGATAAAGGCAACAATTATTGAACTTAGCACAACTTCCAAAATGCAACCAAAAGGCCTGAAAGAGATTGGAATTGAAACTCGCATTGTCGACCTGCTGCAAAGAATCATCCTATATTCTGCAAGGATCCCTACGGAAGATTCTTGAGATTTAACATGTGGGTGGTTGCTTTGATAAGATATGGCGCAGGAATAGTATCTTGGAAGAAGCATGAATTACAAGAGATAGACTAGAGAACGCGTAACTTAATGACAATGAACAAGGAACTACACTCCAAGAGTGATGTGTCAAGATTGTATGTAAAGAGGAAAGAAGGAGGACGGGGATTGGTGTGTTTTGAAGGTTGTGTAAGGGGAAGACGAAAATAGCCTGGCTTTGTATGTCAAGAGGAGTAAAGAGGAAATTATTGAAGCAGTGAAAATGTAGGGAACCTTAAAAGTGAACGAAGCCGTAGATCCAACACAATTTAAGAAAAACCAGAGAGAGCAGATGAAGAAAATTGGCAGAACAAGAAAATGCACAGTCAGTTCTTGAAGAATAAATATGAGATTGATTGGAATAGAACCTGGCAATGGCTGTGGAAAGGAGACTTAAAAAAGGCCCATTGAAGCATTAGTGTGCAGTGCTCAAGAACAAGCTCTCAGAACAAACTACTCCAAATATCACATTGATAAAAGCACTGACTCACCACAGTGTAGGATATGCTCTGAGAAAGAAGAAAGTATAAGCCGTATTATTAGTGAGTGCTGTAAGCTCACACAACGGGAATATAAAAGAAGACACAACAATGTGGCCAGATATGTCCACTGGCTGTTGTGCAGTAAAGCAAACCTCAAGAGAGCTGAACAATGGTATGAACACAAGACAGAGGGAGTAATGGAAAACGAACATTACAAAATACTCTGAGATTTTAACTTACAGTGTGACCAAGTCATAGAAGCGAGACGACCAGATATTGTGCTCATCCATAAAGATGAAAAAGAAGTAAAGATAATAGATGCTGCAATACCAGGCGATTCGAAGGTGAAATGTAAAGAAAGAGAAAAGATTTATTTCTTTATTGCCCACATGGGCTAAACATCGAGGCGACAAACAAGGACAGACAAAGGGATTAAGTCGATTACATCGACCTCAGTGCGTAACTGGTACTTATTTAATCGACCCCGAAAGGATGAAAGGCAAAATCGACCTCGGCGGAATTGGAGCATTAGGAGCAGTTTCCAAGGGCTTTGAAAAACATATTAAGAATATTGGAACTGCTGTCAGGTTTGAGGGATCCAGAAGACAGCATTGTTGGGTACAGTTCGCATTCTAAGGAGAGTATTGTCTCTTTGAGTCACAGGAGAAGGCACTACTTGAAACCTTTGGTGATTTGTTATTGCCTGCTTTCAAGTAAAGAACAACCGGTAATTAAGAATTATCCGCGAGCCTTCCAGAATAATAATAATAATAATAATAATAATAATAATAATAATAATAATAATAATAATAATAATAATAATAATA
>NC_068983.1:86610104-86611856 GCF_001194135.2 Octopus bimaculoides
AGGTATAATAAAAAAATGTTCAGACAAATACATAACAAAAACACCAGGACTTACAAATATATATAACATACAGAAAATTGCACTACTGGGTACTACACACATTCTACGCAAAACACTTTCAATACAGTAAACATAAGAGCACCACAGCAAACCACAGCACATACCCAAGGCGCACAGAGCTGCGCTCGGTAGTGAAGTGAAAGCACGTTATAAAAATAAAACTACTGAACAATAATAATAATAATAATAATAATAATAATAATAATAATAATAATAATAATAATAATCCTTTCTACTGGAAGCACAAGGCCTCGAATTTGGGGGAGGGGTAAGTTGATTATATCGACCCCAGTACTCAACTGGTATTTAATTTATCAGCCCCGACAGGATGAAAGGCAAAGTCGACCTCGGCAGTATTTGAACTCAGAACGTAGTGACGGGTGAAATACCGCTAAGCATTTCGTCCAGAGTGCTAATGATTCTGCCAGCTCGCCGCCTTAATAATAGTAATAATAATAATAATAATAATAATAATAATAATAATAATAATAATAATAATAATAATAATAATAATAATAATAATGATGATGATGATGATGATGATGATGATGATAGTAACAGATTTCTTGTTAAAGAGAGGGTGAGAGAGAAGGAAAAAAGATGGAACAGATCAAATATGTACAAGTGACCATCTTGACTTGGTGTTTGAAGAATCACACCCCAGTAACCTTTTTCTCAAGAAGGACTCCAAGATATTAACTGGAATACTGGCATTTCTCGTGTGTTTTTTTTCTTTTCCTTTTTACTGTTTTTGGGAGGTGCGACAATTTCGATCGTAAAGATCATTAAAGTAAGAGAAGAAAAAAAAACAAAAGGAGCAACAACAACAACAACAACAACAACAACAATAGCAACAATATATTTAAAAAAGGCAGCAACAACATCGATAAACCAAAATAACAACAATACTATAATCTACATATCAAGCTGCTGCATTACATTACTGGGCATATTTAATGTGTGACCCTTTGGCAAGGTGTTACCGGCCGGTGGCTTGATTGATGGCCAAACTAAAGTAGTTGTTCGGCAAATGTTTGCACATTAACTTAACCGTTCAGTTGCATTATAAATGTGCCAAGAATTCTGCAGCTGCGCGCCTTCTATTATAATAATGTAGTAGTGACTTACTCATTGGTCTAGCACTTTCTAGCTCATGTTGATAGGGTGACTATGTATATGTACATATATATATATATATGTGTGTGTGTGTGTGTGTGTGTGTGTGTGTATGTGTGTGTGTGTGTATACATATAATAATGATAAAAATAATAATAATAATAATAATAATAATAGTAATAACAATGATAATGGTGTGTATATGGGCAATATATATGATATTTATGTTTATACATATTTGTGTTGGCATGTATATATATATATATATATATATATATATAGGCATAATACACACTCACACATATACATGCATATATATGAATGAGTCGTTCTGCATATATGTTTATATGTTTGTATGCATTTACGTATGTGTGTATATATGTCTATATATATGTATGTTTATATGTTTATGTTTTATATATGAACGTATATTCTCATTCATGAGTGTTTGCGCGTATATATATATATATATATATATACACACACATATTTGAATACATACATATGCATATATATATTCTCATTTATGAGAATGCATATATATATATATATATATATATATATATATATATATGT
>NC_068983.1:86611870-86612656 GCF_001194135.2 Octopus bimaculoides
TATATATATATATATATATATATATATATATATATATATGTACTCACACACATTCTCGCAAACATGCATACATATGCATTAACTCTTCTACATACAGAATACACACACGCAAATGGTACATACATACATACATACATACATACATACATACATACATACATACATACATACATACATACGTACATACATACATACGCCACCTATAAATATGTATGCAATCAGTGCTGAAAATCTGTTTCTACGGAGGTTGAAATAATATCTAAGTATGAGTCATCAATCATAAGTCGACTTGTGTAAATATTGTGATGAATGCTAAATCAGATTCATCCGAGAGATGAATACTTGTCATATTGTGTTCTCTGTTTCCAATCATTATTCATCTGATGAATAAAAACTTACACAATTCAAACGATCGACAAAGTATCATGGCATCTGCACATGTGTGTGTGTGTGTGTGTGTGTACATGTGTGTAAGTGTGGCGGGTGATATTAATGTTTCTTTGTGTCTGTGTATGTGTATATATGTGTGTAAGTGGGTGGATTATGGTAATGTGTGTGGTGATGCTATGCCTGTCAGTGAGATATGACTGTGTTGTGTGAAGGAATTTGTGTTTGAATGCAGAGGGTGTTTGCGTACATATGGGTGTGCACGTGCGTGTACCTGCGTATGCAAGTGTGCATTTCTTTGTCTACATGTGTATATGTATGTAAATATGTGTGCCTGTACAGATATATATATATATATATATATATATATATATATATATATATATATATATATATATA
>NC_068983.1:86613195-86616419 GCF_001194135.2 Octopus bimaculoides
ATCAGGTTGAGTAAAAAGTAAGTAACGTTTTGAAACATCAAGTATTTTTATACCGAATTTTTGCAGTTTTAAATTTGTTTTAAACATTTTTTTGTAATTGTCTGATGATACCGACATAGACTTGCCGAAATGCATCAATAAGTTAACAATGATATCTTTTCACCATTGTTACAATCATTTGAAATGGAAAATGTCAAAGCGCAATATTAGAGCAATTTTGCTATTCCACTTCCAAAATGGACGTAAAGCAACTGAAACTGCTCGCGATATCAACGAAACGTTTGGTGAGGAAATGATCAGTGAGCGGTCAGCTCGAAAATGGTTTAAACGGTTTTGCAGTGGAGACCTGAGCCTTGAAGATCGTAAGCGTAGTGGACACTCATCTGTCATCGATGGTGGTTAAATTAAAGATCGTCATTGAGAAAGATCCACGTAAGACCCCTCGAGAACTGGCAAAAGAACTTCAGGTTAGTCAGAAAACTACCTGCAGCCGTTTGCATGTGAGCGGAAAATCAAAAAAGCTCGACAAATGGGTACCACACAATTTGAATGAAAATGAGAAAATGTGCAGATATGAAATTTGCTCGTCGCTTCTTCTCCGTAACCAGACCGATCCATTTCTCGACCGTATTGTAACTTGTGATGAAAAGGGGATTCTGTACAATAATAAAAAATATTCTTCGCGGTAGTTAGACCAAAATGAAGCACTGAAAACCTTTCCTAAATCCGAGCTCTTCAAAAAGAAGTTTATGTTTGGTGGTTTTATGACGTCATCGACTATGACGTCTTAAAACCCGGGAAAACCATAACGGCAGAAACGTATTGCCATGAAATTGTCAAAATGAACGAAAAACTGCTTCTTCTCCGTCCCAGACTGGTCAACAGAAGAGAGCCATCATTCTTCATGGCAATGCTCGACCTCACGCTTCACTAAAAGACGTTCCAGATGTTGAGGGAAATTGGCTACGAAGTTCTTATCTACCCAGCTTATTCCCTAGACCTTTTTCCTACTGATTATAACTTTTTCAAGCACCTTGATGGTTTCCTACGAGAAAAGGAGTTCAAAAATCAAACCGATGCTGAAAGTGCGTTCAAAGAGTTCATCAGCTCCAGAACTCCAGATATTTATGTTACCTGAATAAACAAACTTGTTACTCGTTGGCAAAAATGTGTTGATTGTAATGGTACTAACTTTGATGAATAAAATTTCCGCATTGCTGAAATATATTGTGGTGAATTTCATGTTTCAAAACGTTGCTTACTTTTTACTCAGCCTGATATAACACATTATAATACATACATATATAGACGCAGGCGTGGCTGTGTGGTGAGAAGCTTGCTTCCCAACCACATGGATCAAGGTTCAGTTCACTGCGTGGCACCTTGGGTGAGTGTCTTCTACTCTAATCTCGAACCGACCAAAGCCTTGCTAGTGGATTTGGTAGACGGAAACTGAAAGAAACCCGCCGTGTATATATGTGTGTGTGTGTGTGTGCGTGTGTGTGTATGTGTGTGTGTGTGTGTGTGTGTTTGTGTCTGTGTTTGTCCCCCTATCACTGTTTGACAACTGGTGTTGGTGTGTTTACGTCCCTTTAAGCTATCGGTTCCGCAAAAATACCGATTGAATAAGTACTAAGCTTACAAAAATAAGTCCTGGGGTTAATTTGTTTGACTAAAATCCTTCAAAGATGTGCTCCAGCATGGCCGCAGTCTAATGACTGAAACAAGTAAAGGAATAACAAAAGAAAATCTATATATATTCACACATGCGTGTGTGTGTGTGCGCCCACGTGACTAAATGAATGCATAAGTAAATGAAATAAGTAAATGATATGCACAGAAAAATTTTTTATGAACTGAAATTTACCGACTAGTGTTTGCTTTCTTTTGATTTTGCCAATAGGGTATGGAGAAAGCAGCAGCGCTCGTATAACCTTGCACGCTCTCTCAGACCATTTACATTCATGCCATTAGTGATGTTCTGGAAGACTTGTAAGTCAACATCTACGGGAAAGACATGAACAGGAATGGAATTCCAGAAAACTGACATTCTGGGAAGGAAGAATTCGGTGTAATGGTTACTGCAGATGTCTGAGGGCATTGGACACAGGAAAAGAGATAAAATCAGGAAAGCGTGTAGGGCCGGAAGTCTTGAGTTAAAGTAGTATGAGTTAAACCAGCGTCGATGTGCAGACGCTGGAACGTACCTTTATGCTAATCAGTCGAGTGTACCTTTTCTTAATGCGACGGAAAATGTCTGAGTATGCAACAGCGACAATAGCCGAAGCAGCAGCAAGAACACTACAGATAAGAAAACAAAAATCTTGCAGCATTCGTAGCTGTGCTCAAAGGCAGGAGTGAGATAATTTCAAGAAATTAAGAATTCATTTTAAAATATTCTCATATCTGATCTTTATTAGGGAAGACGGTTACAACAACGGATGTGTTTTTGGTCATACTGAACATTTGCAGCGAAACATAAAACGAATCATCTTGATCGATAGACAGTGGAAAACCCAACGTTTCGGGTAAAGTACTTCTTCAGGGAAAATTAGGCAGGAGTGAAACTATAGACACACCAAACTATTACATCCTTTATGTTAGAAAAACTTACTGCAACTGATGAGCAATAGAAGACGACGTGGGCAGGAAGATGTAGCACAGCGAAACTTGGTGGAAGAGACAACAAACGCAAACTTTGCGGCACTCTTTATACGCTCCTCATAGAAGACGTACATAGCTTCCTTGCCCCAATAAAGTGGAGAAGGAAGCTCTCTTTCTTCAGCAGGAAGGTTATGTTTATTTGTCTTTATATTCATATTCAAGCCACGGTGAGATTTTATAAATACTTTTATTTCAGTTTTTTTTTCTTATTTATTCTACGTTATGCATATATACAATATACATATAAGATGTATATACAATATATGTTCGAGTATAAAATTATATATAACATGTTCGAGTGCAGTCTGACATGGGAAGAACTTTCGCTGTAGAAATATTCTTGGGAGAAAATCTCCTTGACATGTGTGAAAACACATTGGACTGCAATGACAGACAGACAGACAGACAGACAGACAGACAGACAGACAGACAGATAGATAGATAGATAGATAGATAGATAGATAGATAGATAGATAGATAGATAAACGTATATGAGTGAAAAAGAGCTATGCGAGATATTGTGCATTGCTTCATTTTGCTTCTGTTTAAGTGTATAAACA
>NC_068983.1:86616445-86617364 GCF_001194135.2 Octopus bimaculoides
TGTGTGTGTGTGTGTGTGTGTGTGTGTGTGTGTGTGTGTGTGTGTGTGTGTGTGTGTGTGTGTGTGTGTGTTTCAGACACAGTGCTAAGTGTAAGCAATAATAATGTTTATACTGAGAACTGAAGTTAAATGGAAACACTTGAACTAAGGCAATTTTTCTAAGCAATATTCAGCAGAACTATTCATTCATTTATTTGAAAATTAACAATTTAGATATAAACATAATTCACTCTATAATAATTCATAATATAGTTTCACAAACGTTTTGCTTTCGCTTCTGTTTGTTAGTCATTTATTTCTTTTGTGTATTTTTCTCGTTTTGTTCTAAAATCTAGAATATTCTATTTGGCAATCCCTCAAGGCGCATTGTTAAAGAAGGACATCAACTAAGTCATATTTAATATCTTTCTCAATATGTAGTTTGATAGGCAATAGGTTTTTTCAGCAAATAAAAACAGTAAAAAAGAGAGAAAAAGAGGGAAAAACCTGAACAAAGATACTTGCTTGCACCACAGATCATATTCAGTGGTTGGATTATATATAAATCTTATAAAGAAGTGTTTTTTTAAATATGATATTTATCTTTTTTATATATTTGTATATTTGTTTTCGCAAGCTTTGTATATTTATCTCCTCAATGTGTTCATACGTGTACATGTGTATGTGAGTTTGCCTCTGTGTCTATAGATATAGATATGTGTGTGTGTGTGCTTATATAAGTATATATGTGTGTGTGTTTGTTTGCATGTATGCATACGTTTTGTATTGCAGTGTTAGTCTTAACTACTGTTCCATTCACAGGGTGTAATTAGATGACGTGTCAACATATATACACATATATACACATGTATACACGCATAGACATTCATATCCATAGTTTTCTCTGCCTGTACATTCATATATATATATATATGTATAT
>NC_068983.1:86617432-86620253 GCF_001194135.2 Octopus bimaculoides
TATATATATATATATATACATATGTAGATACATACATGTGTGTATATATATATATACATATATATATATATATGTTTGTATGTATATATATATACATGCATATATATACAAATATGTTTATATGTATGTATAAATACATGTATGTATATATTCATGTATATGTACTCTCTCTCTCTCTCTCACACACACACACACACACACACACACATGTATATGTATAAAGATGCCCTCCTTAACATCTTACCAAGGCGCATAAGAGAAGAAAAAGATCTAATATTTCAACGCTCCACAGGTGCTAAATCTGGCGAATGGGACGGGTGCGGAAGCGATACCATGCGATATCCACAGATCCACAGATCCAGTCGCTTTCCCTCAAACACTTCAAAATATCGCAGTAGAACTCTCGCTCGATGGTCTGGCTCTGAGGGACGAATTGTCGAAGCACAATAACGCGGATGTGGAATGAAAAAAACGATGAGCATGCCCTTCATTGAGCTGCGGCTCTGTTGTGCTTTCTTCGGTCGTGGAGAGGAAAGCCTCTTCCAATGGGACGACTGCTGCTTCGTCTCAGAGTCGTATCCGTTGACCCAACTCTCGTCAATGGTGATGATCCTCGACATGAAGGAGATCTTGACAGACGTCGACGCAACATTCTTTCTGCTCGGTGTTCAGCACGCGGGTTACAAACTTGGTAGAGACACGCCGCATGGACAATTTAGACGTTAGGATTGCTCACGTGGACTCATACCACAGACCAACAACACCAGTAATGTCACTGATTGTCCTCGTGCACAAGCTGATGAACTTTCTCCACATGTCCGGGGGTGACGTTCATGGCAGATCTTCTAGATCGCTCATCATCTTCCAAGAACGTTCTTCCGCCTTTGCAGCGCCCGTGCCACTCGAAACATTGCGTATGACTCATTGCCCTGTCTCCTTAAGCTTGCTGAAGTACGCTCAATGTCTCTGTAACAGCCTTCCCTAGTTTAACGGAAATTTCCACGTTCCAATTTCCTGTCCATGACAAAATCGTAGACTACAGCATACACGTGATCACAAAAACACAAATTTCACAACTTATGAAGTAAACACAGCAATGCTACTTGGCACACTGCCTCATGAAAGTCACTGCTAGCTGACACTGCACATGCAACAGTGTGCTGCCATCTGTTGGCACGCTGCAGAACTAGTCCGGGAATTTTCGATACCACCTCCTATAGTCGTAAGTTTCAGTGTACCTTGTTTACTTGGTTATGACTTTCCAACGAATCTAATATCCGATGATAACCGTCTTCTTCGGTCATGATCTTGTAAGGTTGAATCCTGTCTATACAACTTCAGTCGAAGACATGACAAATATTTGGTCAGAAACGCTGTGTGTAGATATATGCGTAAGGTTTTTTTATCGATTTTCCAAGCCGTACTTTTTTTTTTTTAATATATTGTTTCTTTTTAATATTTTGAAACTTCAGCCAATGATGAGACTACGAAATTTAGCAACGAGTGACAATGTCCTTCACTATCTAAGGTTGATACTGCTCTACTTTAAAATGGTTTTTAACTGGTTTTTGAGCTGTTTCCTTGATCTTCCTGTTAGACGTAGACCATGATGTATGTAACTGGCCGTAGGACCTTGTAAGAATAAGACGTAAGTCACACATGTGCACTACTAAATGCAATGTATAACTGTATCATACAAAGGTCTTTTTGATGGAGTGGTTAAATTCCATTGATGAAGTTTTCATCCAAACTAGAGATATGTGATGGACTTAAAGCAGACTTGGACACTCTTTCACTGACTGGGTCACCCTGAAAATAGTCGAATCGTTAGTGGATTGATATATTTGAAACTAATATATTCAGAATCTATTTGTAAAAGAAGTCTTTATTAGTCCCTCGATTTGGCATCACCTGGCATAACGTGGCATCACCTGGCACCTTGGAAGAGTCCACTCTGTTGCAAGCATTTGCACTAGGTACCCGGTTCGAAGATATCTTCCTCCCCGTTTCTCCTACTTGTCTCAGAAGCCATAATAAAGGAACATGGACACTACTCTTCTTTACGACGAAGAGACGAAACAGTACAGAAAATAGAGCGATGGCTTTCAGAATTGGTTAAATTAGATGCATTTTGGCTCTTTTCTACGGTTCTTTATGTTCTCGCTTGAAATGCCACCGATTGATTTTGGATTTTAACTTCCAGAGCTTGATGAATTAACGACCTTTAAAGTACTGTTGTTAAAGTAATGCATCGTGTTGACCCTTATAACTTCTAAGATTGTACCAGCGGTAAAAGTAATTCACGTGCAGTAAAACTGGACGGAATGTAATATGTTGCTCAACCTATTAGATATAGTAGACAAATGTCTTTCAAATTATATCTTGTCATGTTAAAAATTGAAGGCCACATTGGATACTGTGGTCCTTGGTGTTCGTTGCTTGTTGTGCTAGATTAGGTATGCTATAGTGAAATGAAGGTGGGATTATCACATCTAGAACATATTTGATAATATGGAAGCGTTAGTTTCAAATGAATGAATGTGTTGCGAAACCTCATGTCACCACTGATTGTGAAATCGTGTGTCGCATAAATAATCGGTCGAATGATCAGGCGCAACACATATGTCCAACTTTCCCTCTTACATCATGTCTCCTACTTGCGAAGGACCACATCTCACAATCCTATGTGCAGTAATAAATAGAATGCCGTGTAGCGTGTCAGTCAGAACACGTTGCACACTCTCCATTCTCAAGTCAATTCCTCTACACAGGTAAATATATATGTGCATATATATATATATATATATATATATATATATAT
>NC_068983.1:86620353-86620441 GCF_001194135.2 Octopus bimaculoides
GATCTAATTATAAATCTCACAGAGGGCCTTATTTTGTAATCAGTGAATGTGTTTTCACTAGAAATATTTATATTTATGAGAGGTTGAC
>NC_068983.1:86623328-86627120 GCF_001194135.2 Octopus bimaculoides
TACATACATACATACATACATACATGAGGTTTATTCCTGTAATTATTGGGGCACTGGAATATGTAACACACTGCCTAAATACCAATCTTGAGAGATTACGCTTCTTGAAACCGGAAAAGAGAAAGCTACTTTAAAGACTACAGATCCAATCCATCACTGGAACTGTAAAAAATTTTAAACTTTATCAGAAATTTAGCATTTAAATATATATAAGCATGTCTAGATATGCAATTATCTGCATGAGAATACTTACATAAAACAAAGCATATAAATCTACACATATGCATACATACATACATACATATGCACATACATACATATACACATACATACATACATGCATACATACATACAAACAAAAATATCCTGTTGTTGATGTTGAAATTCCAATGAAGGAGCATTGGATCTTGATAAGAAACCGGTTCTTTCTTTATCAACAAGAAATCTTGAAATAAAACTGAAAAATGACATACATACACACACGCACAAATAGAGACACACGCACACACGCACACACACACACAAATACACAGGGTGCGCCAGTTTTGGGTTTTTTTTTTTAGAAAAAGACGCATAGCTCATTAAAAAAAATGCTGCATTTGAAAACAAATTAGAAGAGATGATCCTGAGAATCCTTTTATCACACCTATTCAATGAATCCTCTGTTAGCAACAATTGCTGTTTCAATACGGGGTCGGAAGCATTGACAAGTCCTAATCAGATGATCTTTATCCAGTTTGGAAACAGTGCTGCTTATTGCGGACTTGAGAGATTGTATGAAGTCATGGAGCTGTTGATTGACCCCCTCTCTCAGCTATGCCCCATATGGAATGGTCAATCGGATTGAAGTCTGGTGTACCAGGAGGCCATGTGTCTGAGAGAACGTCATCAATGAGATTGGCGCACATCCATTTTTGTGTTGTCCTAGCTTTATGAGACGGCACAGAGTCTTGCAAAATATACAGTCTTCATATAATTCTTAGAAGTGTAGTATATTCTGAGTCACATTAGTAACCACATGGACTTTCTCCCTCTTCTTGCTCTATAAAGAGAATTTGAGTAAAATTATATTGATGTGACCAACTGATTCAAAAATTTTATTTATTTATGCAACTGATGGTAGTACTGCATTTAAATTGATGTAATGATTGCATTGTTCAATTAAATGGAGCCGCTCGAAAAGGTCGTACTGCATTATTACTTGATATCCTGTTGCTTATTTTGATTTTATATATATACATATATAGATAGATAAATAGATAAATAGATAGATAGATAGATAGATAGATAGATAGATAGATAGATAGATAGATAGATAGATAGATAGATAGATAGAAAGATAGATAGATAGATATACGGGCTTCTGTCAATTTCCTTTTACCAAATCCACTCACAAGGCTTTGCTCGATCCGAAGCTATAGTAGAAGACACTTGCCCAAGGTGCCACACAGTAGAACTGATCCCAGAACCATGTGGTTAGGAAGCAAACTTCTTACCACAAAGCTACTCCTGCGAAGAATTTTTTTAATACTGAAAACCTTCCGGATACAAACTATTGCCTTTCCCTTATTACTTCAATTTACTATTCCTTATTTTTATAGAACTGTTGATCACGTTCAGCTTAATTTTGATTTCAAATTTTGGCACAACGCCAGCAGTTTCGGGGAAATGGGTAAGTCAATTATATTGACCTCAGTGTTCAACTGGCACATTTTGTTTTATCCACCCCGAAATGATGAAAGGCAGCATTTGAACTCAGAACGTAAAGTCGGATGAAGTGCTGCTCAGCATTTTATCCGGCACGGTAACGATTCTGCCAACTCACCGACTTCACTTTCAACTTGATATTGAGCTGGAGATTTCGAGTCTGGTAGCGGGGAACAATATTTCAAACAGTCTTTTCCACAAAATTACGTGCTTTCTTAGTACAACCATACTTTTTCTGATTATAAATTACATTATTTAAGACGAAAAAAAAAATAGCATATATTTCCGATGTAAGATGCGAAAGTATTTTCATTTCCGAAGATAGGGTTAAACGACCGAAAACATACATATGTATTAACATTAGTTTATCTCAGACATTTAGATATTTGCTTTTTCTGACGTCTTGTTATTTTGTTCTGTATGATATAAGACTCCATCTTGCTTGTCGTCTGCACATGATTTCCAAGTTTACTGCTCATTGCAGAGCTTGGCAGAATCGTTGGCACGTCGTAAGAAATGCTTGGCGGTATTTCGTCTGTCGCTACGTTCTGAGATCAAATTCCGCCGAAGTGATTTTGCCTTTCATCCTTTCGGGGTCGATGAGACGAGCACCTGTCAAGTGCTGGGGTCGATGTAATCGACTAGTCTCCTACCTCAAATTTCAGGCCTTGTGCCTATAGTAGAAAGGATTATAACTGTCAGTTGTCACTGAGATTTTGATTCAGGGATTGTGAATTTGGCTGAGCATGTATATCCTAGTTGCAATGCGTCGAACAAATTACTTGAATCGTACCAACATAATTGCCTGTCGCTGTTATCTTTCTCTATTCATTTTATTTATGATATCGAAGTGTTTCTATACAACGATATAGTTGGATTAAGTACCAGGCTTACAGAACAAACAATAAGTACTGGGGCCGATTCATTCGACTAAGAATTCTTCAAGGCAATGCACCAGCATGGCCACAGTCTAATGACTGAAACGAGTAAAAGATGAAACATATCACCAAGAATCTTCTGTTCATTTGAAATGTTATCTTCAGCAGACACAGTTCGGCTAACTGTTGTAACGATCGGAGTATATTTGTATGTAAGCTAATACGAACACTTATGTGACGGGCATTTGGGTCCGGGGCTCTTTTATAATGGGTACTTTTGACAACAATTACTGTGAAACTTACAAAGCGTGTAACTAACTGAGTTGAGGTTCGTTAACTCATAACAGTAATTTTTTTTTTAAATTAACCTCAACATTTCTCTTGGATGCACGTGTACCGCTCCCCTCAAAAATACAAGAGCAAAAATAGCTATGATAATCTCAAGCCAATGAATGGGCATCTGTGTAGTCAATGAACCCGCAAGAAATCGTAGCCAAATCTCCCTCGTTTTAGCTTTGCGGTCTTGAATAAGAAAAGGATACGCTGAACAATGATGCAAACCCACGTATTCCTTAAACAAATGAGAAGCTCATTGTTGTAATCATAGATTTGCACAGTCATGATTGACTTGAAGTTTAACAACAAAATCAGCAGCAACAGGAGTAATAACGACAGTAAAAACCTTAAATGGATTCTATGGGAGATTCTCAACTTTTAAATATCTCTTGAGAATTGCAGGAGTAGATTTAATGAATGATGATTAATGCAATGATAAACATTTATACTTTGTTCCCAATCCTCTCCTCATCAAAAATAATACACGCACGCGCGCACGCACACACACACACACACACACACACACACACACACATAAATATATATATATGTATGCATGAACGTATATGTATGTATATATATATATATATGTATGTATATATATATATACATGTATGTACCTATATATATATATGTATATATATACATACACATATATATATATGTGTATATATATATATACACAATATATATTCATATAGATGTATGTCTACACGCTTGTATGTATGTGTATAATTGAGTGTGTATATGTATATATATATATATATGTGTGTGTGTGTGTGTGTGTGTGTGTGTGTGTATTAATGGAACTAGAATAACTTTTAAGATAATCTATTGAATCTGCAAAAGCCCCCCCCCCACCACCACCACC
>NC_068983.1:86630134-86631130 GCF_001194135.2 Octopus bimaculoides
AAAGCTTAAATATCACCTATTTACAGAACTTGAAGTCATATCGAGTAATGTTATATTTTTTTAGCTGTTATAGTATTTTTTTAAAGTTCGCAGAAAGGCTTTGTGAAGTGGAAAAAGTTGTGAAGTAAAACATTTGTGCGAAAGAAAATGAAATGAAAAATATTTGTAAAATAAAATAAAATAAAATAAAATAAAATAAAATGAGGACTCAAATTTCGGATTAAGACAGTTGGATTGCCGATAGTTAAAGATAGTTAAAGGTAAAGGAACTTGACCTACGAAAACCTGTCATCCACTTTGATTTTTGTTATATTTTGCCAATATTGAACACTAATTAGGGGCGCTGCAACAAAGGTTTTCCTTCCCATTCCCATCCCCAAATTTTCACACCTTCACACCTACATACACACATGCATACGTTAAGATCCCCAGCATTCTCTCACACACACGCACCTTCTCGTCTTGGGGTCACCACTTCTTATTTGTTATCTCCCCATTTTCTTAGCTCTCCTGTATGATTCTTCTGTGCGGCATTCGCCATGATAGATCGCTGACCACTACATTTATATTTTTTCTCTCTTTGTTTCTCTCCTTGTTTCTTTCTGTGTTCCTTTCTGTTGAAGAGCGTAGGCTCGAAACGTTAAAGACTTTCTCTATTCCCGAGCGTTATACTAATACATCCATTTGTTGTTTACACCATCTGTCTTCGTCTGTCGTTTTTTTCGTAAATTCTCATATATATATATATATACATTACATTGTCAAACTGCATCTCATAGACGAAGTTCCTTCTTAAGAGGCAGAAAATAAATTTAGGCCTCATCAGGTTAGTTCCTCTACAATCAAGTGAAACCTACAACCTACATATATATATATATATATAAACTCACATATATTGGACAGAGCTACTGCTACACAATTACACACACATGCACGCATACACATACACATACACACATACACACACACACACACACACACACACACACACACACA
>NC_068983.1:86631324-86638294 GCF_001194135.2 Octopus bimaculoides
CTCTCTCTCTCTCTCTCTCTCTCTCTCTCTCTCTCTCTCTCTGCCTCTGCTAACGTTGCTACAAGACTCCGAGGTCCTCTGAATTATCTGCATAACCCTTGCACACAGGTCTATCCATCTTACACGTTTCTTCTCTTCTTCTTCTTGTTATTTCTACTCTGTTATCTCATAGACCACATTCTAAATATTTCGCATACTTTTCATCCCATAAAATGAAACTCTCTACGATTCTCTTCTGGCAAAAGTTTTGTAAAATATAGACCGAAAAATGTTTAAACTGAATTTCAGCCACATCAACTGTCACAAATTTGAGAGAAATGCAAAAGGCAATAGCTACTGCCCACCACCTTTTTATAAAGTTCACTTACAGCCTAAAAATTGCTACTAGATACATTGATACATATTCTCAATTTCCAAATCAACTCGGAGAGGGCAGGAGAGAATCAACCTAGTGTACACTTCACGAGGAAATCCTGTAGTGTTGTTTTATCTTCAAGACAACTTGAAGTATTTTTCTGCAGCAATGCTATTGGAATCAATCTTGCTTTATACGCAATGTTTTACAGATACGCGAAATCAAAGAATTGTGGAACTTGTCAGCTTCTCGTTTAAATTTCGCATGTTGTAAAAGTATACCAGAAAGTTTACTACAATGTAAGGTAAAACGTCTATCGATTTGATCAGTCGTAGGGATTGCTGTACAGTAGAGCATAGACAAGATGAAAGACTGGTTGGTTACGGCTTAAATGTCTTTAATAATAAGTCTTCTTGAGGGTTGATCGGGTCTTAAACAATATGGGGATAAACATAGAATGGGATAATTAAGTTCATCCGAGCGATCTTCAGATATGGATGGTTTGTTCTTATGTCTTGCTTCGTTTTATAGACAAAATTTCGGGTTCAGTACGTTCATCCACCTCATATGTTCGTTATTCACGAGAAAAATGCTTTGTAACACGAATTATTGAAGGAAAGTTCTACATAATCTATCGTTTTTTGCTTGTTTGTTTAACATGCTTACAACAGGATTTAAGTCCAAAATCGTTACATTTTATAAATTTTGTCCTTCTAATCCGTTTAGTTTTGTATTTCGTTCTCTTTAATACGATATAACAGCTTTGTTACCGTCTGTCGATGACGGTTATCATAGAAACAGTTACTATAAATACAGTGACGTGTAGGGTTCCTATAGCGATAGTTGCTGAAGATACGGTGTCCATAGAAACATATCTCTTTAAATATATTTTCCCGTCAAGTAAGAAAAGCGATGATAATTAAAACTACATAAGTGGAGGTATGTTTGTGTGTGTGATTAAGAAGGAGTGCTTCACAACTACATAGGTCTGGGTTCATCGTCGGAATTGTTAAAGTGTCGGGAAAATGCCTTGCAGTATATCCTTTAGCCCTTTACAGTCTGAGTTCAAATCCTGTTTAAGTCAACATGCTTTTCATCCCTCCGGGGGTCGATAAAATACAGTACTAGTGAAGGACAACTTGGCCTTTTCTCCCCGCGGGATCAATAAAAATGAAGGACCAACCAAATACTGGAGACGAAGGTATCGACTAATTTTCACCCTTTAAAATTGCTGCTCTTGTCCAATGATTATTATTGCTGTTGTTTCATGCTAATTTAACTACCAGGGCTGTTATCTTGAGATTTGATCGCAACAAGCCTCTTAAAGTGCACCAATTATCACAGAAATAATTGTTGTCTTAATCTTTCACACTCTTTTCATCGCTTTGGCTAGGTTCTGATATTTCTGATATTGTTTTTTTTTTCTTTGTTTTTGTTTTTTTCAATTTCTTTGGTATCCACTCTGTCATGATTTGGAATTACAAAATCTATAACCTACACTGTTTCTTTTTGTTATCCACAATCATATCTGGTTTCTTTGATTCAATAGTATGGTCAGTCTTTGTGGTTTAAGTCCCGCAAAATCTTGTAATTTTATTCTCTATCTCCGCCCCTGGTCCGTGTTCAATCGACTCATTCCCTCCTCCGAACTTACTGGCCTTGTGCCAAAATTATCATTGTTTTTATTGTTGTTGTTATTTGATGAAAACACTCAGCTTACTTTTCTGAGTATGACGGAAAAAGTCAGCTGTCCACAGCCAGCAGACTAAGGTGACACTTGTTTACTAGTCATGCTTCAAGAACCCTGCAAAGAATTCTTGCAGTTTCATGCAATGTTGATTTTTGTAGGTGTTCTACCTTCACACTTGCACCAATCTTTTTGAGCCATGTTGGTAGTTGAGTGCTGAAACTTCCAAGTGTACCCTCATTGACCACATTGTTGCAAAGTGTCCAATGGACAATCCTTGCTATATTGTCATGGCGTCCCTTATATTCCTTCTGGGCTAGTGGCATACATTGACTGGTAATATGCCATACGGTTTCACCATTTTGTCCACAGATTCTGCACCTATCACCTTCTGATGTGTTGTCTATTCTGTATTTTATGTGGTTTGTTCTTAGTGCTTGCTCTTAGGCAGCACAGATTAGAGCCTCCGTTTCCGGCTTTAAATCACTTTTAGTCATCTACAGCCATCTTTTTTCTCTCCCTAAGAAATTGTCCATGCATTCTTTTCTTTTTCAGTTTCATTCGTTTTCAATTGCTTGTACAGTGCTTTATCTTTCCAATCTTTCATCCTACACAAGCCTGACCTGGATCATTCTGTGGCATTTTTTAGATACCATGCTATGTTGTTTTCTTCTGCTCTAATGCAGTGTTCGCATCCAATCAGTCCTCTTCCTCCTCATTTTTTTTTTTTTTTGGTACATACAGTCTGCGTCACTTTTTGGGTGGAGTATCCCATATCTAGTTAGTAACTTCCTTGCCTTTCTGTCTAAGCTGTTCAGTTCGTCTTCTGTCCATGCGATTACCTCTGCTCCATATCTAAGGAGTGAAACCGCCCAGGTGCTGATAGCCTCAGTCTTATTCTGTCCGTTTAATTTCGACTTAAGAATCATTCCCAGTCTGCGCAAGTACTCCATCTTAATTTTTTCTGTCATTTCTTTCTCCAATTTATCCATTTCCAAAATCTCCAAGTACTTATAGCCCATCTCTTCTATCTGTTTCATAACCCCTCCCCTCGACGGTATCGCTAGCTCTTCCATACATTTGATTTTGCCTCACACCACACGCACTTTGCCTCACACTACAGTTTTTCAGTCCGGACTCCATTCTGATATCAGCACTGATAGTATACACCGTATCAACGAGGGAACTGACTTGGGATTCATCTTTACCACAAAGTTTGAGATTATCCATGAATAATAAATGACTGACTTTTTGTTGGCAGCTTTTGAATACATACTCAGCCTTTGCTTTCCTCCTGATTTCTATTGTCTCTAAACTTCTTCCATATGCTGTCAGTTACGTCCTCCACTTCGCAATCCTTTCATTAGCAAACGTTCAACTTTCGATACATTATTATTATTATTATTATTATTATTATTATTATTATTATTATTATTATTATTACTATTTCTATTATTATTATTATTATCATTAAGGCGGCTAGCTGACAGAATCGTTAGCACGCGGGACAAAGAGCTTAGCGACATTTCACCCGTATTTACGTTTTATATTCAAATTCTGCCGAGGTCGACTTTGACTTTCATCGTTTCGGGTTCGATAAAATAACTACCAGTTGAGTACTGAGGTGGATGGTATAGAAATTACCTCTCCCACCTTAAATTTAGTCCTTGTGCATATAATAGAAAGTATTTTCATTGGGGTGACAGAATCATTACCCCGCCGGAAAAATTAGCGGCATTTCGTCCGTCTTTACGATTTGAGATCAAATTCCGCCGAGATCGACCTTGCTTTTCATTCCTTTCGTGGTCGATGAAATAAGTACCAGTTGAATACTGGGGTCGAAGTAATTGACAAGTTCCCTATCCCAAAATTTCAGCCCTTGTGCTAAAATTTGAAATCATCAATATTATTATTATTATTATTATTATTGTTGTTGTTGTTGTTGTTGTTGTTGTTGTTGTTGTTGTTGTTGTTGTTGTTGTTATCATTATTATTATCTAAGACGTAGCACAGTATCCAATATCGTGATGTTGAAGACCAATATACCCATCATGACTACCCGTCTGATAAGGGTACATCAGGTACATGCATAACAAGGGTTGCCAATTTAGCATATTTTGTGCTAGATCTAGCATTTTGCTTTTGTTTTTTTTTCAGCATTTAGCAGAAATTTTTTTAATTTAGCTTTTAACAGGGAAAATAGCAGGTTAAAAATTTCATTTACCATTTTTCTCTGATCATGGCATTTCCACAATCGTTACCTTTTTTCTTCATTTTCCTCCTTTTCTATTTTCGTTAATGTATCTTATAGCCAAATTTTAGTGCAATTAACTATTGAATTTTTCTTTCACTTTCTTGAAACTGCAAATGAAAGTTTATCAAAAGGAAGTTTATCAAGTTGTGAACTTTTCCAGCTGCCCCACCACCGACTTGGATACAGAGTGGTGCTGGTGGGAGGAGGGAGAGAAGATAACTCATGCCAGCATCTGAACTCACTACACAATAATGCAAATATGTTACAAAGAATGAAAGCATGGAAATTCGTCCTCACAATGCTTTATTCTGTAGTGATGAGTTTTTTATCATGATAGGTTGATTGATTTACTTTCAGTTTGACTGTTTTAAAACAGGCCTGTGTTTTTTCATGCTTGTTTTGGATTATATATTTTGTATAGAAGTACGGGGGTGGTGGGGTCTCCCCCTTTATATTTCTACTTTTTTTTCAAGTATTATAGTTATATTTGTGGTTTTACCAATAGATATTAATTGTAAGATTGGAAGCGAAATATCATGTTCTCAGGTTTATATCAGAACGCAGTTTTAGGATTTCTGCAGATTTTACTTTTCCATTTATAAGTTGGCCACCCTGCATCCTGAATCAGTATTCTTCACCTCAAGAATTTGTAAGCAGCAAACATAAGAATTGTTAATGATGAATGAAAGAATTGTTAGCAGCAAACTGATAAGTTGTGTTTTCAATTTTATATTTTTATTAATCATTCGATTTATTTTCTTGCTTCCCACTACATTATAATGAGCAAAGAAAAGACAAAGTTGCACCCGCAAAATTTCCGAAAAGAATGGCTTAAGATGCCAACGTTCACTAAGTGGTTGTGTGAAGTACCTAGTGACCAATCTAAAGCACATTGCAAATATTTTAGATGTAATATATTGGCAAAATATTCTCTTTAAATAAGCCGCTGTGAAGCAAAGAAACATAAGGCATCAACTCCACAGCAAATGATTCCGCTTACCAATTTTATTAAAACCAAAGATTATAAGACATCTATGCTTGAAGCAAATTTAGCAATGTTTATTTGTTGCCACTCATCATTTAATAGCTGTGTTCACTTAATAGAGTTATGTAAGAATTATATGTCTGATAGTAATATTATATCCAAAGTGAAATTGCATCGTACAAATATTGTGAGAAATCCACATATTTGATTTCTGATATAGGAGATAGAAAATTTAGCCTGTTATTAGATGAATCCAATGATATATCGATAAACAAATTATTAGGAACTGTTATCATATATTATAGTGACATTCACAAAAAAGTGGTACATACATATCTCAGTATGGTATCTTTAGAAACATGTAATGCAGATAGCATTGTAGATGCCTTAAAAATTGAATTAGTGAAAAAGAAATTAGATATAAAACATTTAGTGGATATAGGAACCGACAATGCTAGAGTAATGATAGGAGTCAACAATGGTGTTTTCCAGAAATTAAAACAAGTTCCATCATTATTTCTATTTAGATGTGTATGTCATTCTTTACAGTTGGCAGTATCCCACACTTGTGCTGAATGCTTGCCAATAAATTTAGAATTTTTAGCATCCGAAACCTATAAATGGTCCTTTCATTCTTCAACAAGACAAAATGCTTACAAACAACTTTAACTTGCTATCAATGATAAAGAGCCTTTGAAGATCGTGAATTCTTGTACAACTAGGTGGCTGTCAATAGAACCAGCGGTAAGTAGAATTTTAAGCCAATGGTTTGAATTGCAACTCACTTCCGAACTAGAACTACAAAAAGAAAAATGCTTTACGGCACAAACGTTACATGAAATATTATGTGATTCTAGAAATGAACTTTACTTCTTATTTTTGCATCCAATTTTAAAACATGTTCAAGAAGTGAATAAACAAAATTACTTGAAGATCTTTGAAATTTGATCAAATCTGTTGCTAATATGATAGTGTTATCAACATGTAGAATTGATCCTCTTGATCCGGATGCTTCTACTGAAAAATTTCTGGATCCTAGACCAAATTTAGGCTACAGGTTCGAGAGATAGATAGCAGAAATGATTATCAAGAAGATTGTAACAGCCACCGAAGAAAACAATATTCGCAAGTCAAGACCTAGGCAGTGCAGCTGAAAGTGATCAAATCAGTGAAATTCAAGAAATTATTTCTCAATGCTGAATATAATTAAAGAAAGTAAATAAAAATGTAAATAAAAATTAAGCTTTTTGATATAATTAGTCTTTAATATTTTTTTGTCATATTTAGCATTTTTTAGCATTTTTTTTCGTATTTTTTCTACTGAAATTTAGCATAAAATTCTGATTTTAAGTTGATAACACTAATTACAGCTATATGTGCGCGACATGGTGATTTGATATCAAGATAAACAACGCATGAACTTGCAGGTGGGGCCCAGTGAGAACTTTCTTCAGGCCCAGTAGCCCATCCTGCTCAAAAGGTTTCTGAATAAGGGTTGCTTAAGGATGATGAACGATAAACCCTTGTTTCCAGAGGCGAATTATTCGATTCCCGAAGAGTTCTTCTCAACACATGGCTATGATGTTTTTCCATTATTATTATTATTATTATTATTATTATTATTATTATTATTATTATTATTATTGTTGTTGTTGTTGTTGTTGTTGTTGTCGTCGTCGTCGTCGTCGT
>NC_068983.1:86639251-86641235 GCF_001194135.2 Octopus bimaculoides
TGTGTGTGTGTGTGTGTGTGTGTACGTATTGATGTATGCGGGCATGCGTGCATACGTATGTGTGTAATGTATGTTCATATGCGAGCGTGTGCCTGTGAGTGCATGCGTGAATGCTTGTGTGTGAATGTGTGTCCGTATGTTCGTATGTCTATGTCCACATGTTCCTCTATGTCTTCCGTTCCCCTTGTAATAGACCTGCTGCAAGCCATTCAGTCAGTCAATCAGTCATTCATTCATTTTCATTTCACTCGTTCTCAGTTGAAACAGAAGACACGTGTTACAGAGGCGGTGGGTCGTCGGATACTAAACCGAGCGTGGACTTAACAGAGGTGGAAGGGAAGTAAGCGATTTCGTTAAACAGGCATTTTCAAGGAGCAGCGACGTCAGATGTCGAAACAAAAGGCAGTTGAGATTGAATCCGCATTAAATATTTGGCAGAGATTCACCAAGTCACTCGCGTCCTACTCACTCCGATACTTCACTAGTAACCTTTGACTTAACGTTTTCATACAGCGAATGTATAGGGAAGTGTTTTTTTTTTTTTTTTGGTTTAATTCGGTACCGGCTTTCTTTTATTTATTTATTTATTTATTTACTTATTTTTTGATGGTGGTATAGTATTAGATTGGAAGCCTGTGTTTTCTCCTTGTTAACATAAAAACGGTGCCACATAGAAATTCATTTATACAAACATACAAAGGTGGTGTGGTGATGATGTGTCAGAAAGTACAGGATACTGAACTAAGTGAATTGTAGTCTTTAGTTATATTCCTTAGTGATCATGGTTCAAATCGCCGTGGACTCGTCTTTCTTTTTCAGCCCTCAAGTGGCTATAAAAACAAATAACAGTTATAGTCTTTGTTGTTGTTATCGTTGTTGGTGGTACTGTTTAGCCCAAGGTCGTTTCTAACGGAATAGATCTATCAATTACAACATCCTGCGATTCTTCCCACCTACTACAAAAACGCTACAATAAAAACTCCGCTTTCGTTCATTTCATTCTGAAGATGGGATCCAAATAGTCTTGAGGTGTTAATAGGCATAAAAATACATTATCGTTCCAAACTAAAATTTAATAAAAACTTAATCATTAGGATATATATATATATGAAAAATAATTAATAAAGTGAACAACCTCAAACACAAAAACTTCAATGGAACCTTTTTAAACAAAAACTGTTCCCTATCTACACAAATATATACATACACATAACAAACACACACACACACATATTTGGTTATTTTATGCTATATAAAACATACACGCATTTCGGAAAATTAACTGGCAGGATCACACAGGATTCCTCTCGTCGCTATGATTAGGAGAACGCTCATCCCTCCACTGGATACTTAAGAAGTCTTTCACTTAGTTTAGTACAGCAGTCATAGTTATAACGCTGTCCAGAGTCTATCTTATAGGTTATTTAGGAATTACGCAATCTCTGATGATTTGATAACTTACCTACAAAATTCTTATATTACAGATATTGTTTTTAATGATATATGCATAAGATGGCGTAACTAAATACATTATGAATAAAATCTACTGTTTTGATTTTTTTTTCCTACATGTATTTTTTGGTGTTTCAATCTATAGAAACTAATAAATGGAAACTCGGACTTCGATACAAGCTCTTACAGTTTTTTTTTTTTAATTTTGATATATAAGAATGCTCATGGATTTCTAAATACTGGTTATCTTTCTCAGGCCTTAAGTCTCATAAAACTGGTTATTCAATTTCCATGGCGTATAAGTGATCGAGATCATAACATTCCCATTGAACGCGACGCCGGTCTGTTGCAGAGTTCAGCGCCGTGTGATATAGGTTTATAGAAGATGGCATCTTGATTGGCTTGTCGATGCATCAGACTGAATGCCTGTCGGCATCTGAGTTCAAATCTCGCCAGTCACCTTTTCTTACATCTTTTCGGGGCGGATAAGAAAAGTTCCAATCCAGTAGTACGGTCGATTCCTTCCCCCCCC
>NC_068983.1:86641467-86642560 GCF_001194135.2 Octopus bimaculoides
CTCTCTCTCTCTCTCTCTCTCTCTCTCTCTTTCTCTCTCTACCTCACTCTCCCTCTCTGAGAGAAGTCGCTCGTGTTCAGACCTGGAAGGGATATGTATCGCCAAGCTTAAAATGCACACAGATAATGAGACTTAAGGTTGTTTCTGACGGCTTAATGTTGTTTTTAAAGTAAAAAACAAAAACGTTTCTTACTTTAAATATCTCGGATGTTCACCACATTGTAACTCTCTATAGAACAACTGCTTATGAGAATCTCAACGTTGAATGTGTTAGGTTGCTGAAGTCTAGTGTCAGAAACTGCTATTTGATATTTAAGACCGTCTTAAGGTGAGCTTGACAGAATCTTTCCAAGGTCTTGAAGTGACAACAAAATATATTCCAATCCTCAGAAGAGTATAAGAGGGAATATACACTTAAAACCAGTATTATGGAGTCACGTTTTACTAAATTTCGTTGAGCACTGACCAAAGAAATTATATCTGTACAGATAAAAATAGCCATCTCGAGAAATCAAGTGCTGCTGATTGATGACGATAATCAGTTCTATAATAGAAAATCCATTTAGGTCTGTTGCGTCTAGTTCAGCTCTCTGTCTCTTTTGCATTATTAACTTAGTATTTACTATATGGATTGATATCAGTCTAATAGATTTCGATGTCAGTCAATTAACATATAAATAGATTTTAGATGTGAGATTTGGACCATACGAATGTGTATTTAGATCGTTCATAATTTCGGAACATATTCAGATATTCTTGCAAGTTATAACGACTACATCTTTTTTTTTTCCTCGACTAAGCACAAATTTCTATTTCTTGTAAGAGAATTCAATATGGTCGGTTAATTTACTTTAGCGATATTTATTACCAAGTGTGCGCCTGTACTGCGGGATACGTAGGCGTACAGCGAGACAAGAACGCGTCTTTGTTTCTGTTGAGACTTCTTTTTTCGTTATAGCTTTTAATGGATTCACCAGGCTCTCTGAGAATAATGAGGACTGAAACCGATGCGGCTGACTTTCTTGAACAATTGTAGGAAGGTGATTTGTAGGAAACAATGATGGGGAAGGAATTCATGAGGACAGACATTCTG
>NC_068983.1:86645606-86647821 GCF_001194135.2 Octopus bimaculoides
GAGGGAAAATAAGAAGAGATGAGAAAAGCAAGAAGTAGGAGGAGAGGTAGGAGGAGAGGTAGGAGGGGTGAAAGAAAGGAGATGTTGGCTAGACAGTATTCTTTTATTCTTTTACTTGTTTCAGTCATTTGACTGCGGCCATGCTGGAGCACCAGCTTAAGTCGAACAAATCGACCCCAGGACTTATTCTTTGTAAGCCTAGTACTTATTCTATTGGTATTTTAGCCGAACTGCTATGTTACGGGGATGTAAATACAACATCGGTTGTCAAGCAATGGCGGGGGACAAGCACACACACACAAACATATGCACATGGATATATATATTCAACTGCGCAGAAGGTTGGACAAGTTTCTTCGACAACAGCCACGATAGGACATGTATCTTCTGTGTAGAACTTTCAGGCAGATATATAGGTATCTGATATGAGTGACATTGTCAATGTTGATCCATCACAAAGCTTGCATCGCTTGTTGTATCTGAGTGGTTTATATGCACACCTATCCTTTTTGTACATCAAGTAGTTTGTGACTATTTCCTGCTCTCGTATTGCAAAAACATGTCAGTGAAAGTGAGAGCTAATATCGTGGCGTTTTATTTGGAGATAGACTGTTTTGGTTGTCGTTTTGAAACCTTCTCTGGAATACAATTATGCATGACCTTTTGCTGCTATCTATGCAGGTTATTTTCTGATGATCTGTTGCAGAAAAGTTGCACGAATTGGATGGATCGATGGAGGCATGCATTCATGTTTAAATTACATCATTCTTAGTGCTACGAGTAATGTGTAACCCAGTCGCATGGTCAGCCCTTTTGTGACTAAACCGGTAAACCTTCTAAGTCTGCTTGGTAAGGAGGATGTTGCTCGCTGGAGGCCCGGCAGAACGAAAAACAAAACCAGTCAAAAGACCAATGGACTCAGTAGAGTCAACAGCCATCCAATAGCAGAAAGTGAGACTCCTTGTCTTTGCTTAGGGTTAGGGTTAGGGTTAGGGTTAGGGTTAGGGTTAGGGTTAGGGTTAGGGTTGAAATGATACTTACCTGATTACGAATCTGGAGATTTTGCATTTGCTTGTTTCTGCATTACTTGGTTTCGTAGGTAAGAGTCTTAACAGTATTGTGCCAGCTGTTATCAACTTTAAATTTCAGTGCGGGCATTGCTGACAGCCATTGCCTTTAACATCTTTGGATAAGATAATTTGTTAGTGATAGTCGTTCTCATCTACGAGTTGACAGCCAACTTGTATGCATAATAGGAGGCTACAAATAAATGTATATTGGAGTGGAGAGGAAGAGGTTTGTACGTTACTGAGAAAATCATGGAAGTTGAAAGTGATCTTACTGGGTTTTCTATCCATAGCGAGATTGTCATTTACTATACGGCTGTCCAGAATACCTGTAACCAAAGACGTTCTTGTTCACAAAGGTATGAGGTATAAAATAAATTTAAAAAGATAAAAAATGAACGCCAACGATCAAATGGGGGAATGTGATATATGTGTAGAGTGACAAAGTCTGATGACACTAAGGTGATATATTTGAAGAACCAGTTACTTTTAGCATTACATTTCGTTCAAACGTAGATATTTATAAAAGAAACTATTGAACACGAGTCAAATAGTTAACATTTGAGGAGCATTAGATTATTTGAAGAGGAACAACGGTGAACAGTCAAGTAAATACTGCTGCTACGGCTACTGCTACTCCCGCTGTTTGAGATGTTGTTGTTTAACCTAGGTCAAACATATGACCAAATGCATTTTAATAACAACCATTCAGTTTTTTCAAGACGTACAATACTTCATTCATTCCCCGATATGACCTTCTCCTTTTTAAGACTTTAAGGGTGTCATTTAAAAGATATTTGCCTGCCATTTCTACCAGGTTAAGCGACTGAACCGAGACTCTTTTCTCGTTGATTCGCATCGTTCGAAGGAAAATATTTACGGAGAAAGCATATTGGGCTCAAGTCACATCGTTGACATTTTTGCTCGATACAAAGAGTGTTTGAAGAGGAATAGCTATTCGTGAAGTAAACAGTCATTACTGTTGTTGCTGTTGTTGTTGTTGTTGTTATTGTTGCTGCTGCTGTTGTTGTTGTTGTTGTTGTTATTGTTGCTGCTGCTGTTGTTGTTGTTGTTGTTGCTGCTGCTGGTCCTGTTGCTGGTGCTGCTGCTGCTGCTGCTGTTGTTGTTGTTGTTTAGCCCCTGCTAAC
>NC_068983.1:86648885-86666989 GCF_001194135.2 Octopus bimaculoides
ATATATATATATATATATATATATATATATATATATATATACGTATACGTTAGTGCATGTGTATTCATTCAGCTATTGTACGACTGTGAATATGCTGGAGCTCCAGATTTAAAGGTTTTGGTCGATTATTCGCGTCCCAGTAGTTAGGCTGGTAACTATTTTATCAACCTTGAAAGGGGGTAACGGTTAAACCGAACTGGACATAGAGTCGTAACCAGGGGAGAATGAAATATCTCAACGTATTTCGTTTCGACGCACTGATTCTTTTCCCCTGCCCACATTACACACACCCGGGCTTATTAGTGAAATTCTGGATATGCATAAGTTTTTCACGCTGGTGGTGGAGATGATGATGATGATGACGACGGGTCTTTCTGAGTGCATGCGTTGATTTAGTTTACAATTTGTACGTGTCTGTGTGTATGTGTGTGTGTGTGTGAGTATGGGCTTTTGTCATCTCTCTGTATTCATGTGTAATGTACGCATGTATATATCTATGTGTGTGCAAATATGTGAGTGTGTGTGTGTGTGTGTGTGTGTGTGTGTGTGTGTATGCAAATATACATCCACACATACGCACATATATATGTATGTGTGTACATATGTGTGTGTGTGTGTGTGTGTGTGTGTTATGTGTGTGCATGTGTGTGTGTGTGTGTGTGTGTGTGTACTTGTGTGTCTGTGCATGTGTGTGTGACCAGGTCAAAACTAGTGTCAGCATACAAAGTAATAATGAATGAATTTGACCGAAAGAAAAATTAATAAATAAATAAATCCGAATGTGTCATCAGCAGACACACACTGACAAACATACATATACACACATACACACATACATACACACACGCATAGAGACATACACGCACCCACCCACCCACACACACACACATGTGCACACACATATACTCACACACATTTACACCCCCTCACATGCAGAGAAGACAAGATTAGTGACGTAAATCTGGTCACGTGTTTTCATTTAGTAACCTATCAGGCCCTAACTGACTCTTCCATGCTTTGTCCTATCTTCCTTTCGGAGAAAATTAGTTTGCCAAACATTGCAATCTACCCCTCCCTCCTTCCCTCGCTCACCTCCTCTCTGTTTGTTCCTCTTTCTCTCTCCTTGTTCTCTCTTCTCGTCCCTCTTTGTCCTTGTCCCTCTCTCTCTCCTTATCCCTCTTTCTCTCCTTGTCTCCTCTTTCTCTTTCCTTGTCCTCCTCTCTCTGCCCTCCTTCTCGCTCCCACCCTCTCTTTCTCTATTTCTTTCCCTGTCTCTCTATTTGTCCGTTTCTCTTCCCCTCTCTCTTCTCTTTCCCATTCTCTCCCACTCTCTCTTCCACTCTCTCTTTCTCTCTTCTTGTCCCACTCTCTCTCTTTCTTTCGTTGTCCCTCTTTCTTCTCTTCCCTCTCTTCCCTTGTCCCTCTTTCTCCTTGTCACCCTCTCTCTTTGTCCCCCTCTTTCTTCTACTCTTTCTCTCTCCATATCCCTCTTTCTCTATTTCTCTCCTTCTCTCTCCCTCTGTCTCAGGAGATTTGATTAATGACTCCTATAATCAACCTCCTTTTATACATACCTGATGGGTTTTCCCAAATTGTCATGCTTAAGAAATATGCAAACTAAACTAATGAGGACGCCGCGTGTTTGAAACGTCATTTTACACATACTCGCGTCTCCCCACGTCCTTCCTATAATATACATTCGTTATGTTAGAGTAATATTTGAAGACCGGCGCGTCGTTCCTTTGTGCGTTTACGTCTCCTTTTGTGAGTGCGTACGTATGTGCGTGTATGAGCATGTATGCATTTGTGTGTATGCATACGTGTGTATGAGCATTTGTTTTATGTATGTGTGTTGTTCTTGTGCATCTGTGAAACAAATAGTAGGTCTAAAACTGAGTGTGTGGGCGTGTGCATGTATATATATATATATATATAGGTGCAAATGTATGTCGGTGTATGTTCATATATATGCATGTGTGTGATTTAATCAAATGTGTGTATATATATGTCCATATGTTTATATATATGTGTGTGTCTATATACATGTGCATTAATTAAATGTATATATATATATATATATATATATATATATATATATATATATATATATATATATATATATATACGTGTGTGTCTGTCACTATGCATGAGTATGAACATATATACACACATACGTGTGTGTGTGTGTGTATGTATATATATATATACGCATACGTGCACGTATATATGTCTGGATATGTTCGTGTGTGTATGTATGTATATCAATTATATGTGTGTGTACAGATAGATAGATAGATAGATAGATGGATAGATAGATGTGGGTATGATATATATCTATTATAGTGTGTCCCTCAGATCTGTGTGTCTCCCCTATCTCCTCTCTGTACTTCATTGTAGCCAATTCAATTGCTGTGACCGAACAAATTTCTGTTTAATCCCAGATATTTGACATAGTAGTTAGTTGTCGGTAGCTTGGTCAAGAGTCTCAGTAAAAGACAGTTAATTTCATTGTGATAAACGTGAGAAGCAAGTGAAATAAACACAATAGACGTATTTGTAGCGTTGGTCAGCAACTAACTCGGAGCGTCGAAATAATAAAGTGGTCAGAAAATGAACAAAAAGAAAACGAAAAATACAATACAATAAAAGAGGAGATACTTATGAAATATGAACAACAAAGCAAATGATGACCATAACTAACAATGCAAAGAATTAAAGAATACGAAAATACAAAAAGAAAAAAAATGTCGAGACGACAACCACATGACTACCAGTAACAGCAATAACAACAAAAGTACAAGCAGTAGTAGTAATAGTAACAACAGCAGCAAGAGAAGTAGCAACGCACAGCAATAACTATAACCAGAGAAGGAAAACCATTTGTCACTATAAAACCTATTTTGTTTGTTTTTTTCTTCTTCTTCGTTTTTTCTTCATCGGCACACTTTTACCAAAAACCATGGATCAATTTCTCCCACCACGCGTCCGCCAGCTCTTCTAGTGTCCTGACTTGGCGCCTGGTCACTCCATCAGCTATAAGAGTCGCATGGTGAACTTTTGGCTAAAGTTCTTTGATAGCTATACTTTACATTAAAATAACCTCATTGACGGCCGTAGTAGCCAGCTTTATGACATCTAAAATGTCTCTGGCAATTAGTTTTCAATAAATTTTCTTGTTTTGTGCGGGCAGTGTATTTAGAGAAACAGACAATATGCAGTAGCAGTTACTTAGTTCAGTGTGTAAGTTCTTGGTTCAAATCTCAGCTACGCAAACTTTGCTGCGAATAACTCAATGAAAAATAAAATATATCAGTGACGATTTTGACTCAAATAACACTATTAGATTTGATGTATTGTACCAAAGTTAGACATCAATATTCATAATTGTTTCAATGTTAGCGGTGGACTTAGTCGATTACATTAATCCCAGTACTTGACCCCGGGAGAATGAAAGGCAAACTCGACCTCAGCGGAATTTGAACTCGGAATATAAAGAGCCAGAAGAAATGTCACAATGGCTCATCTCTCGCCTAATGGCTTTAAATTTTGGCACAAGGCCGGCAGTTCCGGGAGAGAGGGTTAAGTCGATTACATCGATCCCAGTGGCCAACTAGCACCTATTTTAATGACCTCGAAAGTATGAAAGGCAAAGTCGACTTCGGTAGCATTTGAACTCAGAACGTAAAGATAGATGAAATGCCGCTAAGCATTTTATTCAGCATGCTAAAGGTTCTGCCAACTCGCCACCTTGTCTACCTCTCTCATAACATTAACTAATCTGTGCGTACAAGTATACCATCATTGCTACGTATGGGCTCTCTATTGGTCACCATGTCCGATTGAATATAATATTGAATTCAAATTTTGGCACAAGGCCAGAAATTTCGGGAGAGAAGGTTAAATCGATTACATCGACCCCTGTGCGCAATAGATACTTATTTTATCGACGTTGAAAGGATGAAATGAAAGGCAAAGTCGACCTCGGTGGAATTTGAAACCAGAACGTAAAGACGGACGAAATGCCGCTAAATTTTTTGCCCGACATGCTTACGATCCTACCATCTCACAGTCTTTTGATTAAATATATTAACCAATCATGTCCTAAAGTTAAAACTGAATTTGAAATTTGGTAGTTTACAAAAGAAGTAGAAAAATGAGGAAAAGGAGGAGGAGGATAGAATGATAATGATGGATAAAATTTATTTATTTTCATTATACACAAAGCCTGTCCAGTGTTCAAATCACACCAAGTTAACTTTGCCTTTCACTCATCGGGTAGATCCTTGTGACATTTCTTCCGGCTCTTTAAATTCTGATCTCAAATCCCGTAGCAGTCAGCTTTACTTTTCTTCCTTCCCGGGTCGATAAAATAAAGTACCAGACAAGTACTGGGATCGATGGTATCGATTAACCCCTTCCCTTATGACTTAATGGTTCTAATGCCAAAACCTGAAACCATTATGATGGGATGGAAGTAAATTGACAGAATCGTTAGGGCATCGGGTACTATGGCTTGGCCCGTTACCTTCTGGGTTAAAATCCCGCCGAAGTCAACTTTGCCTTTATCCTTTTGGAGTCGATAAAATAATGTACAAGTGAAGTGCTGAAGTCAATATATTAGGCGAAACTCCTAATCTTATTATGAGTGAGATAGAGAGACAGGATCTTTAATGGATCGGATATCAAGCCTTGCAATAATTAGTTATGACCCTTTACGTTCTAAATTCAAGTCCCGCCCAGGTCAACGTAGCATTTCAACCCTCCTTGGTCAATAAAATAAAGTGTCAGCCAAATGTCTGGGTTATTTTAATCGAATATCCCGTCCCACCAAATTCGTGATCCTGAGTTTATATTAGAAATCAATATTATTACGAGGGCAAGAAGATGGCGAGTTGGGATAAGTATGAGCGCGTCGGACAAAATGTTAAGCAGCATTTCTTTTTCGACTTTACGTTCTGAATTAAAATTCTACCAAGGACGACATTGCCTTTCCTCCTATCTGGATTGATGAAATAATTACCTGTCATGCACTGGAGTCGATGAAATTGAACACCTCCTTCCTCTATAATTTTAAAATTTGTGCTTATAGTAGAAAGAATTATTAGGGGGTGGGGGGAACTCGCATACATCAACCCCAGTGCTCAACAGGTACTTATTTTATCGACCCCGAAAGGATGAAAGGCAAAGTCGACCCCAGCGACACTTGAACGTAGAACGGTAAAGACGGACGAAATGCCGCTAAGCATTTTGCCAGCTCGTCACCTTCGCCTTAATAATATTGTTCAGCTACGAGGCATCAGTAGCAAAAAGGAATATAAAAGACAAAATAAAACAAATACCAAAGAAGACGAAGTCTCTCAACCGAAAAGTAAGAAAACGACGAGTAGCTAGGAAAACGGGGGAAATGTATAAAACGGGAAAAGCTAAGACGGTAACGAAAAGAAAATTAAACGACACAGATGTGTGAATACATAGAATGTCTTTCGGTTGTATGACAAGAGTTAAGACAAGATTATGGAAGTAACGCAATTAGGAAAGAATGTAGTCTTTTCGGACTTTGAAAAATAGGTGTGTGTGTGTGTGTGTGTGTTATGTAAGTGTCAGAAATTTAGTATTGGACACAGTTTTGAAGAAGGTCATAGAGTAGGTTACTTTTCGGGAACTTATTAGCTCCAGACATTGTGTTCCTCACAAGAACTGCAATACTCACAATACTTACTATAAAAAAAGTCACCAATTTTTCAGTGATTCATGAGTAGAATTAGTGTGGTACAATATCACATGGCTGTACCTCCAAAGTAAATAAGTAAATTAGTACAATGTAATTTAGAAAAAAGAAAAAAGAATAAGAGTAAATTTTATTTGGGCTTCCATTTGAGCGATGGAGTTAGCATTTTATGAAGTTTTAATTGGGTCATCTTCTTGTTGACCTGAATGTAATAATTCTGACCGAATCAGCATTCTCTGACCAAATGGAAGTTATTAGCATTTTTTAAAAAGCAATTTATTCAAAACATAGTGAATTGATATAATTATATTTATTTATCTATTTATTTGGAGTATTAATATACACGGGAACAGTCGAATGTTGCTGCTAGTTTATCATGTATATTATGTACATCTGTATATGTGTGTGTGTGTGTGTGTGTGCGTATATACACACCTACATACATATATATATATATAAACATTATCGATATTGTGTGTGTGTGTGTGTGTGTGTGTGTGTGTGTGTGTGTGTGTGTGTGTGTGTGTGTGTACATATATGTCCCATCGGTATTGAAAAAAATAAGGAACAGTCAAATAGTTGGTTCGATTTTATTAGTTGCGTAAAGAAAACAGAAACCGTTTGTTTCAGTAATAAAATGTAGTGATACGAAAGAAATGGGTTTTTACCATTTCTTTCGCATCATCATCTTTATGTTCTGAATTCAATATCAACCAGATTTCGATTTCGCCTTTTGTAAATCGAATTTTCTTCCAATCGTATTCAATAAACTGAATTATTTCACTTCAGCTACATATTTGTACGTTATCTCACTATAGCGAATCTATGAATATTTTTGTTTAATTTTGGCACAAGGATGGCAATTTTGATGGGTGGAGGATCGATCCCAGTACTTGATTGATACTTACTTTATCGACTCTAAAAGAATGAAAGTTAGAGTTGACCACGATGAACTCAGAATATTAAGAGCCAGGAGAAATTCTGCTAACTAGATTGTCGGGGGCGACAACGTTTTTCGAAAGCTGTAAATATTCTTTCTACTCGTAGACACCAAGCCTGAAATTTTAGGAGAAGGCGCTAGTCGATTACATAGACCTCAGCACTGGGTTGGTATTTATTTTATCGACCTGGAATGTAGGAAAGTAATGTCGACTTCGGAAGCATTTGAACTGGGAACGTAAAGAGCCTGGAAGAAATACCTCTAAACCTTGTTTGGCGCGATAACGACTCTGCCAGCTCGCCTCTTGAACGAAGCTATAAACATTCCATTTAATTTTGGCACTGGCCAGCAATTTTGAGGGGAGGGGCAAGTTGATTATATCGACCCCAATGCTCAGTTAATATTTACTCTCTCAACCCCGAAAGTATGAAACTCGACCTCGTTGGCGTTTGAACTCAGAATGTAAAGAGTGATACAATAATATTAGTTTCAAATTTTGGCACAAGACCAGCAATTTTGAGTGAGGAAGTTAGTTGATTACATGGACTCTAGTGCTCAACTAGTATTTATTTTATAGAATGAAATGAAATCAAAATCGACCTCGGCGGAATTTGAACTCAGAAAGTAAATATGGACGAAATATCGCTAAGCATTTTGCCTACAGTGCTAACGATTCTGCCAGCTCGCCGCACTACTGTGAGGCTATAAATATTATGAAGCTATACAGCGGCGGATTAAATTCTTAACTATTTACATTCAGTTCAAATCTCACTTGACTCAGCTTTGCTTTACACCTCGTCGGGATAATAAAACACATTGTCAGAGATATAGGAACGCCAGTACCAAAATTTATTGATATCATTTCTCGTAATATAATGCTACTAGTTGCAGTAATATACTAGCATCAATACCAGTAATATACTGGTTGTGATACCATTAATATACCGCTGTCAGTATCAGTGGCGGCTCGTAAATAAAATTAGTGGGGGTGCTGCTTCAGAAAAAAAATTAGCCGTTATTTTAATATTGTGTAAAAAGAAACAAACATATAAAAAGAATATTTATTCATAAACTTGCTCGGTTCGCGTTTTACCCACTGCCAGGTAGTGGGTTTAATTCGTTCACTGAACACCGCCGCGAATTCCCCCTTGTTTTTCAAAAATCCCTCCTAAATCACAAAATAAAGGGAGAAAATCTCCCTTATTTTTCAAATCCTACAGGTAACACTGTAGCTGGAAACAAGATAATAATCTAATTCTACACTTTATCATATTCAAGAATATAAGCACGTTTTTTAAACACAACATACGCGGAGTCAAAAAGAAACACTACCTTTCACCAGTACACCAGGGTCGGCACTGCGTGAACCACAGTGCTCTCTCTCCCTAGCGTGCAGCTCCCTATCTAGGACATGTGAACATGCGCACAACAGCCAAACACCGCGTCGCTAGAACTGTGAAGCGCACAGCTCTATACAAGGATTTTTGTATTTTTTTTTTTTTCATAAAGTAGGGGATGACTACTGACATTAAACTTAAGGAGTATATAATGTACAACTATAAAGAAAGAATTAAAGCAAAAAGGACTCGTTATATTGAATGTTATCGATAATATCGGGTGGGAATGGGGGGTGCTGCAGTTCCGCAGTGCCTATACATGAGCTGCCACTGATCAGTATCAACAATATAGTTAAATATATAGTAATATGGCGGTGCCGCAACCACTCTATTACTACCATTTAGTTCCTGTAATATAGTTGTAATATGCTGGCAACGATTCGATTGTTTATATATACAAACTCTACCATACAAATATTGACCTTAACCCGAGCTAAAATCACTAGCTTGACAAGGCTACTCGTGGTTCTTTGAACTATTAGAAATAGTAGTCAAATCTTCAAATCAAACTATACCAGCTTAAAAAAGGTGGAGAGGACATATTTGGTTTTATAGTCCTAAACACACTGCATCTGAAAATAAGGTGCACTTATCACAGCTGGAATGCTTTTAATTGTAGCAGTCTAAGGTTAAAGATCATCATCATCATCACCGACAACAACAACTACTAATTGGATGGATGAGTTAATAAAATACAGAAGTTTTGCCCCAGATCAGTACATGTCAAAAAGCCGTAATAATTAAAAGCATTCCGCGCGTGACCATCTCACCTTTTTCTAGCATATAAGGAAGGCAGGAGAATATTATCCAATATCATCAATATTATCCTTTTTGAGACACCGGATTAAACGATTTGCTTGTTGTAGCAGGTCAGGAGACCATGTCGGGATTTCCTCACTCATTGGCTCGACTGATTTGGTGTGTTACCTCACGTTTCTGCGTTCGAATTTCCCCTGAGTAAACATCACCTTTTTCATTCCTCCATGGGCTGATAAATACCAATGATATATTTGGGAAGGGGATTAAATTAAACATTTCTAAGTCTCTAGCATTGTTGAGCTATTGATCAGTAGAGATTCAACAAAATGTTCTAACCATGTCTATGACAACTTATATTACGAAAACGTTATAAAATATGTCCTTCCTTTCTTAAGTCAAGAGGGTATGACTGGAAAGAGATTTGGCTGGTATTTCTTGTAGTTCGAGTGACCATGTAAAGATTCCTTCATTAAACGTTCGTTTTCTTGCATAATTCAGTCCTACGCGACGACAAAAGAAATCTTCGTTTATTATCCATAATCTTCATTCCTTCCTTTCTTACCACACACACACACACACTCATACACATACGCGCGCGCGCGCACGCACACACACACACACACACATTACCCAACCCACCCGAAGAGTGAAAAGGCAGAATTAATAATGGTTTAGAGAGCGGGAAACATCGTCAGAGTATGACGCAATTACAAATTAATAATTCACATTTAATAAACAAAAGGAAGCTGAAATTGTCAAATAACAAGAAACGATAGAGATTTAATGGTGTCCACTATGTTAAGTGGAGCAGATAATATTACAACACATGTAATTAGCTTGTCAGGGCAGATCGTATTAATCACCTACATAATTATTCAGCTTTTAAATAGCTATTGAAATTAAACTAAAATTTATAACTACTAAATCATTGCCCAGTTATTCTATCTTGTTGGTTTTTGTTAGTATCTTTGATTACATTTCATTGGCGTGCGACTTTCTATGAGAGAATGTTGTCGCTGCATATTATTAATTATTTACATTGAATCTCTTTCGAGATCGTTCTCTCTCATATTAAGTGCCATTAGTTAACTAAATTAGTAAATTATCTGACGACATGCGCCGCTAATACGAGATTTATTGGCGTTAGTCTCGCTTTGCAAATAGTATCAGATATTTATTTGTCGTTAGTAACCGTGCACAGGTCTTGTGAATCATACACGAGCTTGCGTGCATGCATGTTCTTGTGTGTGTGTGTGTGTGTGTGTGTGTGTATACATATATGTGTGTATGTGTGCGCACGACAGATTCGTGTGTGCGTGCGTGCGTTTCTGTGTATGTGTGTGTCTGTCTCTGTGTATCAGTAAGTTTGTGAGAGTGTGTATGCATGTGTATGTATGCATGCATGTGTATGTATGCATGCATGTGTTTGTGTGTATGTATGTGTGTGTGTCAGTAACTCTGTGAGAGAATGTGTTGATGTATGTGTGTGTGCTATGTGATCTTTCTGTATTTGTGTGTGAATGTGTGTAATTATGTATGTATGTACGTGTGTATGTATGTACGTATGTATGTATGTATGTACATATGTATGTATGTACGTGCGTATGTATGTACATATGTATGTATGTACGTATGTATGTACGTACGTATGTATGTATGTATTATGTATGTATGTGTGTGTGAGTGTGTATGTCTGAAAGTGTGTGTGAGTGTAGGTTGTACGTGTTTGTGTATACATATATATTTATCTTAGTATATGTTTGCATATATGCGTATTTCTCTATATATAAGTACGCATATGTGCGTGAGTGTATGACTGTATATGCGCGACATGTAAGGCGAAATTGATTCCACTACTAGTCGAATATGATTGTAGAGATGGTCTACGATGGCGACAATCTTTTATAATTCAGTTAACGAGGAAGGGGAGTATCCTTGACCCCTTATAGGGGCTTCCATTACTAGTAGGAGGAAGGGAGGAAACTATCCTCAAAACACAGACCTAGTCTGAAAACTTGTCACAGAGTGAACTCCACTAAAGGCACTCAAAACCTGGTGGTGATATTAAACAGATGAAAAAGGCGGCAAGCTGGCAGAATCGTTAGCACACCGGGAACTTAGACCGATGTAATCGACTTACTCCTCTCCCAAAATTGCTGGCCTTGTGCCGAAATTTGAAACTAATATTAAATAGATGAAGTTTACAACAGAACTAAGCCACAATAGGATTTGAACCCTGAATGCAGTCAGGTGGATCTAAGACTACAAGGAATCCCGTCCGACGTTTTAAACCTTTCCGCGAGTACCCCATCTTAGAATGGTCCTTTATTTATCGACTCCGAAACGAATGAAAGCAAAGTTGAAGTCCGTGAGGTTTGAACTCAAGATGCTGTTCATTTCGTCCGATGTTTTAACGAACCTACCAGTTCACTATCATTAGTCCTAAGAGAGTTAGGTAGGTTCCAATTAACATGAGGCGGGAATGATCCAAGATTTCAGACTTTTTGTCTTTCATTTGAATGTGAAAAGAGAAAAGAAAGTAGAGTTGTTGCTTGGATTATTGCTAAGTAAAAGTTTACAGTTACCTCTGTTTTAATCTAGGGTCCTCCCCGTTAAAGACTTTAGAAGTGTTAGCAATTCTCAAGTTCTGAGATGGTGAACCTATGACATGTGTATCAGCAGTGATATACTGCATGTTTGAGGATAACACAATGGAATTTGATAAAATAAAATGTCTTCCCGCAATATCATTTCACAAAATGCTTAGTTTGTCAATTAGCATTTACCTAAAACTAAAATACAGATTGTATACATGAAATGACACTCCAGTAACCGATTATTAAAGAAATTGAAATTGCGACAAGCAGGGTTTAAAAAAAGTCGCTTATACTATCTGAGACTATAATAACTTTCATCATGTCTGTGTGATAATTTGATCTACTAGAAATATCAGTCATATTTCCCTATCATCATATCTAACAGTCTTAAAAGAAAGAAAACGACATATTAGATAATGTATTCCTAGATATCTCTCAAAAGACAGAATGGTTACAACTAGAAAGTCTTTGATAATAGGTCTAGATATATATATGTATGTATGTATGTATGTATGTAAATATATATATATATATATATATATATATATATATATATATATATATATGTATATATATATATACGTAAATACATACAGACATATATATGTATATGCAGTACACGTTATGCAGAACACTGCTCGAGAAACAAGGATAAAATATCAAGTGACCTTTTCCAGATATTCATTTGAGGTTTATCTAGGGCTGAGCAACAAGAGTAACCAATTTAAGTTATATTCCATTAAATTAATATAAAAGTAAAAAAATCATTGACGAGTTCTAAGAGAATTATAACACTCCAGTTTCTGTTACTTGTAAAGTGAAAGAAAGGTGAACTCCTGGGGTACTTAGTTACAACTGTCGATAACTCGAAATTATGTTAACAAACAAGTTTAAAATGAATACGTTTCCTGTTTATTGCATCTAGGAAGCATTATTTTAATTAATTAACTGTGCGTTGAACCACCTCATATCCTAACTGTGATAGGGAGAGTCCTCAACAGTCAATTTCCCCATTGTTACATGTGCCATCTAATCGGAATCGTCCTCCATTAACTTCTCACCATACAGATCACACAGAAAGTCCTGTCGTCCATCGACATAGTCAGTGTGTGCCTGTCATTACAGATCATGCATTGCACCCATTCTTCACTTGGAAAGGAGTTGGAATACCAATCTGAGCATACATGGCATTTCCAATCGGTGACTTGCTTGCTGCGAGGCTGCTTTCCTTTGCCTTTGCCTGTTTTAGTTGACTTTCCCTTCCCTTTGTTGTATTTTCTGTACCAGTTACCATCTTTGGTTTAGATTTCAGTCCGTTTATTTCATCCATCATGCGCTATTTTACGGGGGTTAAGGTTAGAATGGCTGTTTGGCACCTCTTGCGACTTCCACGACCTCGACCTGTCTTCCTGGGGGAAGCCTTCCTTAATGGGCGCAACATCTTTGGGCTTGTAACAACACCAGCAGGAAAACTTGGGCCTGGTGTAGGCTGGTCTGTCGGACCGTCTTGCCGTTCATTGACCTGGTCGCCTGGTTGAACGTCTGATTGGTCGTCTGGCTGCAAGTTAGGCTGGTTATCTGGCTGCATGCCAGACTGCACGTCAGGATGGTCGTCTGGCTGCTCATCAGACTGGTGTAAGGTATATCGGTAACTTCATATCTAATGAGCCTGAAACCTACGTCGAAAGTTTTGGCAATATCCCGAAATGATTTCTTTTCATCCACAACTTTTCTGACGGCTCTTTCCATGACATCAGGAGGGGTATCCCCCCGTGTAGTCTTCCTTTTGTGATTTCTAGGCATGGCGTGTTAAACTGAAATAGAAGGAGTAAGTTGTTACATGCCTGGGGTAAGTTGATATACTGTAACAATTAGCCCCGACATGGATTTCTGGGGATTACCTCGTACACAGCACTAGTAAGGCATGGCATCCAAGATACACCTTTATGTATCGAAGGCGACTTCCAACACTTCCTAATGAGCCACAAACTACTTCAGTAACACCACTTGTACTTTAGTAGTTAAGGAAATAACTTTGTGGCAAAATTTTACTTTTGGAGTAAAAAATCGTTTTTTGATCCATATCGTTCCTGGTGACAACCCGCCAATGCAATACACATGTGCAGTCATGATGCTATAGAGTTCGCCTTCACGAGGTAGAGACCCGAGTGCCACCTATTACTTGAAGTTGGAAACAATGGGCTTGTAATAACTTATCCGTGTAACAACTAGACCCGGTCTCCCCTACTGGGGTCGATATCATTGACTTACCCCTGTCCCGAAATTGCTGGCCTTGTACCAAAATTTGAAAGTCATATGAATATCCTTGCTAATCGTTTGCTTCAAAGGCTTTCTGAGAAGAAATCTAAATGAGACTGTAAGTATATTTTTTACATTCGAAAGACTATTTCAAGGAGATTCTTCACTTCACTTATATATTCAGGGGGCTTATATTTACTCGAAAGCTTTCGCACAACCATTTAGAAGCTTGACCCAAGTTTTTCATTGAGATCTTGTTCAAATTTAGTTTCTTTTAAAACTTCCTCAATTTGCAGCCCTCACAAATTTGCTGTACTCACATTTGGGAATTCTTTTTAGATAGATTGTGAGAACCGCGTTAAGTGACTTTATCCATCATTTTTACAAACGTTTTCAAGAAACGAAGCCTTATATATAGAAATGATAAACATATCTTTACGTGATTAACTAAAGAAACTAACTGGACTCTATTCATTCGTGGGACATATGCAGGCCTTAGTGACCAGTCATCTTTAATAAACTTTACTATCTGTATTAGTACAAGTGTCCCATGGGTATACAAACAATAGTATTTTGTGAAACCTGCTTGCATACCCATGTTATCATGTATCTCCGTTATGTGAACAGAGTGGGCAATGATTATGCATGGTTTGACATACGCGTTCTGCAGTAGAATTGATTTCAACTTCCTTTGTGAGGAATCGATAAAGAGGCTCCAGTCAGATGCTATATGTGTCTGAAGCAAGTTTGTGCAGAATTCATTTATGTCACACCAATAGAAGAGTGGCTTAGCTGCATGTGTTGCCAAATTAAAATTCCGTTTCTGATAGCAAATAATTTGCAATTCTTTGGGAAAATAAATTGCCTTCCTTCAGTTTTGATACCTGTCTAGAGAGAATGTATTCTCTCTAGACAACTCTCTAGCCAGACTAGCCAAATATCCCCGAGTGGTTAGCCATGGGTCCATATTTTCTTCAGGCATGTATTCAAGAACTATTGAAGGTAGAGTACCTCCACCAATTGTACATTCAACATTGTCCGTTTCATCACCAATAGAAACTAATCCATCATTTGGGAGAAAAGGAATTGGCATTGTTTCATCATGTTAGAGGTCTGCTTGCTGAATATGTTTGGTTAGTTAATCTTGCCCTTTTTCGTTGAGGATAACCCAATTATGTTAACACTGCTCAAATAGCAAGGTATATAATGTTTTGTTTTTGTTTTTTTGTTCTGGGGATAGTAAATGGTATTGATCGATTCGATTCTTCGAGTTGAACCAATTATGTAGTCCTCTAGAGCACGTGGAGCAGATTCGATGTGGTGTCACCGTTGTTTACATTGACATATGACAACCGGAGTTGGTATATTTTTATGAGATTCATTGTGATAGTTTATCGTTGTCACAGCTGCAAATATACCACAACCAAAGAAAAGGTCAGGATGATTTTTACATCTACAAGACAATAATCTGAAAAATACAAAATATTTCAAATATATTTATGAAAAAAAAAAAAAAAGATATTATCTCAAAAACCAAACGTGCAAATGAAAACACAAATCGAAAACAAGATTTGAAGTCTGCACCAAAATTGTCTTTCGGGTCAGGCTATGATCCAAAAAATCATCTCCAAAAAATGCTTTAGAGACGAATGTTATTGTGAATGTGATTCGCAGCATAGTGTTTAGGGCTAACGAGCTAATTGATGCTGCAGCTATTTATCTGAATAGGTTTGCCCAAGATTATTCTTTTATTCTTTTACTTGTTTCAGTCATTTGAAACCCTTGAAGTGTTATTAGTCGAATAAATCGACACCAGGACTTATTTTTTTAAGCCTAGTAATTATTCTACCGGCCTCTTTTGCCGAACCGCTAGTTTACGTGGACGTAAACACACCAGCACCGGTTGCCAAGCGGTGATGAGCGGATGACAAACACAGAAACGAAAACACACACACACACACACACACACACACACACACATACACACATATATATATGGTTTCTTTCAGCTTCCGTCTATCACATCCACTCACAAGGCTTGGGTCGGCCCCAAGCTATAGTAGAAGACACTTACCCAAAATTGTTTGTTCTACTTCAATTCTTCGAAGCCCCTTTTCTCTATATGATTAACGTAGAGTTGTCTTAGTTTTATACCTGAGTCTAGAGATAAATGCAAGGTTGTGAATGTGATATCATCTGCGTATGAGTCTGTGCATAGGTTTGAGTCAGACTGATCAGACCCAAGATCAAAAATGTTCCTATCATGAACATTCCCACTTTTTCTCAGCCATGTTTATGCTAAACTACATTATCCAATGCAATCTCCCAGAATCCTCTGATTCCACTAGTTTCAAAATGCTTTAAGTTAACGTTTGTAATTTGGTAAAGCTTGAGACTGTTAAGTTTTTAGAGCTCATTGTTGTTTGTTGGGAGTATAATGGATGTGGGGAGCCAAAACCATAGTCGAGGCAGAAGAAGCGTGTTTATTTCCATACCTTACTTGTCTAGTATCATTTTATATTTCTCTTTTATAGTGATATCATTTCTATCAGATTGGCTATTTCTTTGGTGAAATGGGTATAATATTTTGATATATTGTTCTGTTGGTCCATTTTGTTTCTTTTTATAAGTCTATTATTATTTTGTTGAATAATACGTAGTATATTGTAGTACTCATTTTGATGATTACTGTGCGATTGCTGAAGTTTGGAATCTATGGTTCTGCTTCCTGGTGGAACTGATTCTACAAGACATCCTGAAGCTAAACAATGTTAATGATGAAAGGAGTGGTGGTGGTGGAGGAGGAGGAGGAGGAGAAGGAGGAGGAAGAAGAAGAAGAAGAAGAAGAAGAAGAAGAAGAAGAAGATAGAAGGAAGAGGAAGATAGGAGGCAGACGAGGAGTTGAAGGAAGATAAAGAGAAAGTTGAAAAGGAGGTGAATAAAAAGAGGAGGAGAAGAATGATGTTGATGATGATGAGGAGGAGAAGGTGGAGGAGGATGACGATGACGTCGTCGTCGGCGGTAGCGATGATGGCGATGACGACGCCGATGATGTTGAAAGCAGATCTAGTAATGCTGGTGATCGCAGTGCTGTAATTTAGTAGTTTTGATGCTGGTGGTGGTGGTTGTAGTAGTAGTAGTAGTAGTAGTAGTAGTGAAAGCGAGAATACCACTAACAAGGACGATGACAGAAAAGCGTCGATAGAGAAGGATGAGGAGTAAAAATGTGATGAGTGGAGATGTATCCGTGAATGGACATTGGAGAAGGATTACATTCATGCTTTGTTAAAGACATTGAAAATATTCCCCCCTCCCCCCGTCACAACTTCCACCACCCAACCCTTTCTCCCGACACCACTGTCATTACTACCACTGACACTGCTAGCACTGCTACCACTGCAACCACTACCTCCATCACTACCATAATCATCACCAGCATACCGCTTCCGCATACTACAATCACTACATCCACTATCATCATCACCACCACCACCACTACCACTACTACTACCACCACCACCATCACCACCATCACCATCACCACCACCACTGCTACCATCTCTACTGCCACCAACATCACTACCACCGCCATTACCACCACAACTACCACCACCATTTCCACCACCACTACCACCACCACAACCACCACCATCTCCACTATCACAGCCACTACCACCACCACAACCACCACTACCACCAACACCATCACCCCTACTATTACCACTACCAACACCCTACCCCATCTACCACCACCATCACCGCCACCACCATCACCACCACCACCACCGCCACCACCATCACCACCACCACTATGATCAGTGACAACTGAATGTGCACAATCACCAATAATTGAACAATTCGTCAGCCAATGATTATATTGTTTACTTATCGGGGAGGTCACGTGCTGTGTGTCGTCACAACTTCAATACAATACATACACGCACGCGCACAACACCCACGTAAACACGTACACACACACACACACACACACACACACACACATTGGTCTTCATTGTGTTCTTTAACCACTTTGGCTATTCATCTTATACTTGACTTACTGTCGTTGTTGTTATTGTTGCTGTCTCTATCGTCGTTGTTGGTGTTGTTGTCATTGATGTTGATGATTCGGTCGTGAGTCTTGGCTGTGTGTGTGTGCGTGCGCGCGTTGTATATTCATGATGCTATTGTCATCGGTATTGCTCTTGGTGTAGGCAATTTCGTGTACGTATCAACTTATCTTTATCTTTTATCTTTTACTTGTTTCTGTCATTTGAGTGCGACGATACTGGAGTACCACCTTTAGTAAACCCAGTACTTATTCTATCGGTCTCTTTTGACGAACTGCTACGTTACGGCGACGTAAACACACCAACATCGGTTGTCAAGAGATGGTGGGGTACAAACACAGACACACAAATATATAT
>NC_068983.1:86667339-86668397 GCF_001194135.2 Octopus bimaculoides
CATTGGTCCTTTCAACTAACGGTCTTAAGCATGCTATGAACAAAATAAATGATGCTTTATCTAAGATTTTCCATGTTACGTTGAAAGGACGGGTTCCATTTTCTTTCAATTCCCAAATATGTTTTGCCAGACTAGACTTTATCCTATTTTCGGGGTACTGGAAGGAATTTCTGTGGGAATAAAATCGGGTCTTGAAAGAATTTTCTGAAGCCCCTGTGTATGTTTTCTATTCTTGTGAGCCTTCTATTTGTACTTTGGCCCCATACACAATCCCTTTCTCCAGACATTTTCCTTCCAACGGACAGGAGGTCTCATTTTTGAAATTACAATTCTTTGGATTTGAATCGCTGAAAATTAGCTATAGTAGAAAACACGTACCCAAGGTATCACGTAAAGGGATTGAACCCGGAGCCATGCGGTTGAGAAGCAAACTTCTTACTACACAATCACGCCTGCGCCAATATAAAATTTTGTTGTTTATATTTATGTGCAATGAATTGGTTATACTTCTGTAACACATGAAATATCTTAACAACCTTTTAAAACAATTCCTAATAATATTTAATAATAAAGATATAATGGGATTTTAAAATATCGAATGGCTTTAAGGGTCACCTGAATAAAATAGAGAACAAAGGGGTTCGCAAGAAGAAATGGTTGGGAATTACTGACCTCGGATTATATTATTAAATGTGACACTTCCATTTCGAGACTGTAGGGTGCAATATGAAGGAGATTTTGGCAACTACCTTTAGCAGATCGGCGGTGTTTTATGTTGCTTACGTTTTTATTAATTTCTTGTTATCATAAATGTACAAAAATATTCGTATGAAACTGTCTCTTCAGAGTGACTGACAATGATGAGGATGATAACCACGACGACGATGATGATGATGATGATGAAGATGATGATGATGATGACGACGACGACGACGACTACGACGACGACGACGACGATGATGATGATGATGATGATGATGATGACGACGACGACGATGACGACGACGACGATGATGATGATGATAATGATGATGATGATGACGACGACGACGATGACG
>NC_068983.1:86668511-86674741 GCF_001194135.2 Octopus bimaculoides
CGATGATGATGATGATGATGAAGATGATGATGATGATGACGACGACGACGACGACTACGACGACGACGACGACGATGATGATGATGATGATGATGATGACCACGTCGACCATAACGTTGACGATGACGACCAAGGTAACCAAGTCGGTGGCGCGTAGCGGCGGCGGTGACGGTAATAGCGGCAGTGGCGGTGGAAGCAACGGCTAGAGGGGAGCCGATGACGGCGACAGCTCTGGTAACGACGACAACGTCGTTGGCATGGCAAACAGCGTTTAACATCACACCACTTTACCACCATCAACTACCAAAGGTAACCATCACCAACAGCAACAACAACAACAACAACAACAGCATCGGCAGCGCTGGCAGCGTGACTGTTTTCCTCATAGTCGTTTATAGCTAGTAAAATTCTCCGCCAGGCCAGATGTAGTATTAGCATTAATGACAAAAATCAATTGGAGAAGAGATTAATAGATTTAAGAATAGCAGAACACGCTTAATCCTGAACCCAACGGCAGTCTTTTCTGGCGTCAGGCACGGCGCTGAAACCTTTAAGGGGCCGCCATAGCACACGTGCCGGTTCATCGTCTTTGTTGCTAATGGGGCCTCGTAATTTCATATAATTGCTCTCCAGACTAGAAACACATCTCGTTGTTCCCTTCTTCGGCAGTCTTTACTCTTTAAGGAGTCAATGATAATGCTTTCTTTAAGTGGCTCTAAAATAGAAAAGAGTAATAATAATAATAATAATAATAATAATAAGAAGAAGAAGAAGAAGAAGAAGAAGAAGAAGAAGAAGAAGAAGAAGAAGAAGAAATGCTCGTGATGGGGTGGGAAGGGAGAAGGAAGAAATAAAATTGATGAAGGTGGTGGTGGTGGTGGTGATGTTGTTGATGATGATGATGGTGAAGCTAGTGGTGGTGGTTTTTGTAGTGGTGGTGACATCTGGTGATCCTAGTCATGATGATGGTCGTCGTCGTCGTCGTGATGGTGGTAGCTGCGGTGGCGATGGCAGTGATGGAGGAGTTAGTGTTATCGTCGGAGACGACGGTGATGATGATGGCGACGATGTTGTCAATGAGAATGAGGAGGAGTAGGAGAAGGAAAAGGAGGAGGAGGAGGAGGAGGAGGACGTCGATGACGACGACGATGTTTAATAGTGATACGAGTTCATAAGTTTATATGAAAGGAGCTAAAGTGGATTAGACTAGACCTAGCATATGACTGGTACTTATCTTACTGAAAATGTCCCCCACCCCATACACATACGCCTCGCGATTATGCCCGCTCCTGATCTTCAGCAGGATTCGAACTCGGAATATAAAAGATGCTTTGTAACTAAATATCTCTAAAATCATTAGTTTGTTCATAGTTCTAATTGTGGTTGTGGCGTTGTAAAGTTCATGCCTTTCACAAGATTATTTCTCATAGACTAACTTTTAAAATGAAATATTTTGGGTCGACACTAATAAACATAAAAGTATAAAGAATACATATGTAAAGCAAAATAGAATATAGCCGCAGACATGGTCGAGTGGTACGAAATTTGCTTCCCAACAACGTGGTCTTGGGTTCTGTCCCAATCACGGTACCTTGGGCAAATGATAGACGGAAACTGAAAGAAACCCGCCGTGCAATATGACAACCTTTAGGTTCAAACGCATAAAAGAACAAAAGAGAGTATATGTATGTATATATCCTCGTTCTGGTCTAACGACCCTCCGTGTTTGTTTTCGTTCGGTTTCCTTGTATGTCTCCACTGTCCTGTTTTTGTTCCCAACTTTGACCCTCCATAAATCCAAAATTTTCTTTTGCTACTTATGGGAGCAACTGTCTTCGAAGACTCATATTGTCAGTGAATGCTCGAAATGAGGAGTAGATAGACAGCCGATAACTGATGTTACTTGTCCTGTTTTCCATTTGTCTCTCTCGTTGTTTGCGTATTGAATTCATTTGTTTTGTATTTCATGTTGTCTACTATTGGTGACGTCCTGTGCCCATATATGCATATGTATATAGATAGTTAGATAGATAGATAGATAGATAGATAGATAGATAGATAGATAGATAGATAGATATGCATATACATATACCGTATATGTATATATGTGTGTGTGTGTGTGTGTGTGTGTGTGTGTGTGTGTGTGTGTGTGTGTCTGCATGTATGTATGTGTCTATATATGTGTGTGTATGTGTTTGTATCTCCGTGACATTAGCGGTTCGGTAGAAAGAGATCGATAGCATAAGTCCCAAACCAGTTTTTAAAAAATAAGTACAAGGACGATTTGTTCAACTAAAAACACCTTCAATTCAAGGCGATGTCCCAGCATGGCCGCTGTCAAAAATCTGAAACAAATAGAAGATAAAATATAAATATAAATATAATAGTCACGAAAAAGCCAAGATGGGACAATAAAAAAAACAGAATACACCTCGTAGATCCCTTATACCCTTAAATAAGTGACTCTAACTGAAGCACTATTTATTTTATTCATTTTTGATAATCTCTTCTCTTCCCCTCCATCTTTGCTTCTCTTTGTTTTGCTTTATTTTTTCCTCTTTATACTTTGTAAACACGATGTGCCACAGAATATCGAGATCGGTAATGATCAACTAAGTTTTCTTTTTTTATATATAATTCTATATATTGTTTTTTATCTATATATTGATTTTAAAGAAGGACAAAAATCCCTGAAATCTTTTCCCTCCTTTTTTCTGTTTGATTTCGTTTTTCGTTTTTTTTTAACCCGTCCCCTCACCAAAGGAGAATTTATTTGTTTTTGCTTGTTTGTTTGCTTTGTATTATTTTTATTTCTGTTTTATTTCAAGACTTGTTTTTTCGTTCTGTTTTTTTTTTGTTTTGTTTTGTTTTGTTTGTTTCTCACCGTTCCTTAAGCTATTTCTGCCATCTCTCTACCCATTATTATTTTGAGATTTTTATATGTCACAACGCTGTCACTCTAACAATCTTTTTATTTGTTTTTCCTACTTTTTTTCTTTCTTTTCTTTTACGTTAGAATAATCAAGAAAGTATTTCGAGATCAAATTTTGGTTTCTGCTTAAGCAACAGAACCAGAAGACAAGAAGAGTCAGAAGAAAAAGAGGTTCGGAGACATTCGAACTTAAAGATTCAAAGCAATTTTCAGAGCGATTGTGTTGGTGTTGTTGCGGTTGTCATCATCGTCGGCGTCTTGGATGATGTCATTTAGCTTCAGGTCAGTCCTGATCGAGAAAACGAAAAATTACCAAAAGGCGTTACACTTTTAATGTTTGTCGAGGACTACATTTACTGTGTCATTCTTCTTTTTTTCTTTCTCTTTTTTTTTTTACATCGTTAGGATTGTAATTTGAGTAAGATCTAACTGCTATTTTTAGCATGTTGAATTCCCATTGGCATGATTATGATTATGTAGCTACAAGAAGTGAACGTGTTTCAGTTATAATTAGTTGCTGACTCCTTATCTTGAGTGTAACTTATTGATATTATAGCAAAGTGCCGCACACATATTGCACTAAGATACTGGCATTGGAACTCCGTCGGTTACGACAACGAGGGTCTCAGTTGATCCGATCAACGGAACAGCCTGCTCGTAAAATTAACGTGCATGTGGCTGAGAACTCCACAGACACATCTACCCATAACGTAGTTCTCAGGGAGATTCCGCATGACACAGGGTGTGACAAGGCTGGCCCTTTGAAATAGAAGTACTATTCATTTTTGCCTGCTGAATGAACTGAAGCAACGTGAAATAAAGTGTCTTGCTCAAAGACAAAACGCGTCGCCGGGAATTGAACTGACGGCCTTACGATCGTGAGCCAAATACACTAACGACGCTCCACAAAGCTCAGCTGCAACCGACGTTAAATTGAAGTGATATTTACATATCTGAAACCGTCCTGTTGCTGTACATACACTAACAAACTACATATTAATTAAAGGTCAGCTGGTAACTTTCTACAAAGCTCAAATGCAACTGACATTACAATGGAGTGCTGCTCACATATCTGGGACTGCGTTACATACTCTTATATCTAAACTGCATCCTGATGAAGTCTAGAAAAGATTCATCCAATAAAATTAACGAAGCTTCAATCAACAACGAAATATGAACACAAACCTCGCAGAATTGTTGTCTGTCTTTACAACTTCACTTGATCAAATCATAGTAGGTACGTGTATACGTGTGTGTGTGTGTGTGTGTGTGTGTGTGTGTGTGTGTGTGTGTGTGTGTGTGTGTGTGCGTGCATGCGGTTGGGCGGGCGCGCGCATGCGTATGTGGGTATTTTGTAGAATACTTTTAAAATTGTCTGCTTATATCTGTCGTGGATATGTAAATAAACTTTTGTGACGTATCTTACAACAAACAGAAATACGAAGCCCATCTTAAATAGTGAAAGTTCATACCTAAAATTTCATTCTCGTTATCGTGTACCATACTTTTGTCAGAGCCCTAGCTACACCATTCTCTCAATTGCGATAGATTGGAAGTGATTATCTTGGAGGCAAGAAATACCATGAAACGCAACCCACTGTTTGAAAAAGAGAAAGAGAGATAGTAAACATTTTCAGTACATAACTGACACTTTATTTTATCATCGCTGGAAAGATGAAACATAAAGCTGACCTCAGCAGGATTTGAACTCAGAAGTTTCAAGAGTAAGAATGAATATCCCCCAAGACATTTGCATGACACTCTAACGACCCTGCCAACCAGAATAATGAACCAAATAAAATTAGCACCTCTGTCCTATCTATTTCTTCTGCTTAACATTATTTTGATACTAGAAAGGCGGCGAGCTGGCAGAATCGTCAGCACTCCGGGCAAAATGCTTAGCTGCATTTCGTCCGTCTTCATGTTCTGAGTTCTTTCGATGTCGATTTTCCCTTTCATCCCTTTTCGGGGTCAATAAAATAAATACCGGTTGAGTACTGGGGTCGATGTAATCGGCATACACCCGCCTCCGAAGTCACTAACTTTGTGCAAAAATTTGAAACCATTGTTTTGATATGAGATCAGTGGAGTTGTAGAATCAGTAGAGCGAATTACAAATTACCCGGTGCAATTTAGTTACAGCCCGCTACGTTTTGTGGGTTCAAACGTGCCAAAGTTAAATTTGACTTTCATCCTTCTGGAGACAATGATATAAAATACTAATTATGTGTGGGGGTTGCTGTAATTGATCGCATTTCTCTGAAAATTCAGACGTTGTGTCTCTGTTAAAAATCAGTATTTTGTTGGATGGTGGATTGACCGAATCGGTAATGAGAGGACAAAATACCACGCATCGTCTAACAAGGTAAGAGTCGCAGTAAATAGTTGTTGGTTCACAAGAGACTCCTACACCATTTCGGCAGTTTTTTTCGATCTGTAGAGTGTTCACGTAGCTTCCCTACCTTGGAAAAAGTCTTCCATGTGGCTTTGCCGATTTAGTTGCCTACGACTCGACTATGCGACAGATAGTTCTGGTAGTTCCATTCTTACGTTAAAAGTTATCTACAGTATCATATGAAATCATGTAATAACATGTATTAGACATCAGTGCATCCTTAAATACAGATGCTATCACTCGGAAACAACACCAAAGAGATACATGCAGTATACAATGTAATAAAATAACTTAACGTAAGCCTCCCAGGTCTCAAAACTAGAGAAAATAAAAACCCCAAAACCTACACAACAGAATCAGACATTTAGACCTGAGCATGTGGCGTAATGTGAACAATATTTTCACTGCGCACTAATATTGTCTTCCAAAAGCTCTAAAATATACGTGAATTATACACTTTCCACTCCTCAGGGAAAATTGATAATCTTAACGCATGAACTCAAGACAGGAAAGGTTACTGAAAAACAGTGTTAGCTTTCAGGAACTGCAAATGTATACCTAAAGATAAAAGAAGATCTTAAATTATAATGGTCCGAGGAAGATCTTAAATTATAATGGTCTAACATCTTAAGTGAAAATGGATTTCAATCGTAATGCATCATGTCTAAGCGGAATCAGGTACAGAAATGTAGCAACGTCAACAGTAAAGCACGCTACAGCCCCCGAAATTGTTTACTAAACCGATGAGAAAGCTGCATAAACCACCAGAAATAGTATTTCAAGTTTTCTAGAATAAACTAGTTTCTAGAATAAACTAGTAACGAAATAACCAGTTAGCAACAGTGTAATATTATGTTACAACAGAAGTATATATATGTGTGTGTGTGTGTGTGTGTATATATG
>NC_068983.1:86675648-86677904 GCF_001194135.2 Octopus bimaculoides
TATATATATAATGTGTGTATGCATATGCATATATATATATATATACACATACATACATATGTATATTATATGTGCATATGTATGTCTATATATGTATATATGCATATGCGTTCATTTATCTATTTATTTATGTATCTATTTTTCTCTCTACTCTCTTTATACACACACTATATAGACATATACACAGCAAAGCATACGACGAATATGGATAAGTTGTGTGTATGCCTGTGTTTGCGCGCGCATTTTTGTATTTGAATGTTTGTGTGTCATACAGGTTCCTGTAAGTGCGCGTGTACAGATTTATGTTTGTATAACGGTATCAAAGTTTTTGTTGAAAGAGTCAAAAGCTTTTTGGAAATAACCATCACACACAAATAGAGTGAGTGAATTAAGTGATTGTAAATATGAATTGAGGAGAAACCGCGCTGTTTGTTGACTATCATTTCTAATGTGGTACTTTGCTTACTCTCTCTCCTTTCCTCTTTCTCTCTCGTTCATATATATACATATATACATACATATAATTATATACATGCATACATACATAAATACATGTGTTTGTATGTGTGTTCGTGTTTGTATATTTGTGTGTACATGTATGTGTGTGTGTATGAGACAGAGAAATGAGTAAGTGGTTGAATGAGCGATGAAAGATGAAGTAGCTGAGTTAAAATATGCGTTTAAAGTTTTCTCAGCCGTGTTTAATGATGGCACAAGTCATCTTATTTCCCCTTCTCCCTACACATCGTTTCAGTACGAATAGGTTTGCGTGGTTACTTTTGCTTATTCACTCACCGATGTGTGTATGCGTGTGTGTATGTGTGTGTGTGTGTGTGTGTGTGTGTGCATGTGTGTGTGGGAGGTGAACAATGAGAAGATATCGAAATATATCCAACAGACAGACGATTTGATAAATATCGCGTAAATATTATGTATAAAGAACTATCCAAAAGTCGGTACAGCCAAATGAATGCTAATGGAGTTACTTCGTCACCGATCACAAACAGCCACACGTCACTCGACGAATTTCACACATATATAACTCCAAACTCACAAATACACTTTTAATCAGGAGCAAACACACTCTCACAGGCTCACTTATAAACTAGTATACAACAGCATTGGTCTGTAATCATATCTGTCACTGAAGATGGATATATTTTTCTATCTTCTCGTCTAGATTTATCCATTAAACGGAATACGAAATCCATCTGTCAATAGAAATGAATTTCATCTTCTTTCCATCTATCAAGAATTTATCAGTCAAAGGAAGATATGAATTGCTCACTGACCATAATAACAACACCAACCAAGAACATCCTTCGTTTACACGGTTTAATTTATGGCGAATATAAGATGAGAAATGATCCGAGCTCTTCTGTAAAGTGAAATCAGTAATAGTCGGATTGTATCTGTAACAAGAGCTTGCCAATGATCTCGTTGGTCCTGCCACATCGATCCTAAGACACTATACGATAATATCACCGCAAGTAAAATGAACATTTTATACGTAAAAATGGTGCTGATTGCTTTTCCCAATGCTTGTAAACGCGAATAGGAAAAGAGAGAAAGCGGAAAAGAGGAGAGCGCAAAGAAAAAAGAGAAGACAGTTGATTTGCTCTCAAACTCTGTTGTTAAACAAGAAACTTAATATTCGGGCGTTTTTCGGTTGGTATGGAAGCTTAAATATGATAAATGCGTTGCAAATGACATTCGAGTAAGATATTAGTTAGTATGCTATAGTTTTCGTGTCACTAAATACAATTGATTTTCTCATCTAATTTCGACACTACCGTGGTAGTTTATGAAGATTTGAATGGTCTGTCAGATATTTTAGTTTAGTTTATTTTATTATTCACTTATGAGATATGCCTGTTTATTTGAACTGTCACGCTTAAAAGTTTGTTGCATTTATTTATATAGACGTTGATGTTGTCACGGTTAAGTTTTCACGGTGATGATAACGAAATCTGTATACTATAGTGTTCGAAGTGTTTAGAAATTATATAAAAGAGCCTTCCATTATAATAAAATATAATGTAAAAACAAAACACTTACGGTAGTCCTGATGACCAGGTTTCTTTCTTCTTTGTTCAGTTTTCTTTCTTAAGACTTATATGTAAATACCAATAGTATTTTTCTCTTCAGCTATATCTCTATTTTCATTATTATCCATTTAGACGCTTATAGTTTTCCTAGCATCATAGTGCAATACATCCTCCATATTTGTGTGTGTGTATATATATATATATATAT
>NC_068983.1:86678331-86686164 GCF_001194135.2 Octopus bimaculoides
GTGAGCATATGCATATATACATATATATATGTACATACCTACATCTACATGTATATATAGATGCATATCCGAGTACAGGACGTCAAAAAACCGTGGACGTCAAAAAACCGTGGACAAAAAAGGATCGGAAACATAAACAAAACACAAAAAAACGAACTTTTTTTACGGACAACAGAATGAACACTATTCTAAACTAGGCGTTTCGAAGATGAGGCAGAACGCGCTCTTAGAATAGCTCTTCACGCAAAGCAAATGAAACCTGCTATGCGGAGGATTCCAAAGTGGCAAACAAAAACCAAGACAGGGAAAACTAAACAGTGAAAACAACGTTGTGGGCCGTTAAGCCGAACGAGATGAGATATTGAACGCTATGATGTGACGAACTTGAGCAGAGAGAGATAGCAGTTCGTCTTGCCTTTATACTGGCCGAATGGAGAAAGGAAGCGGTGACCACAGGTCACGTGTGGTCAACGAGGTGCGGTAGAGAGAGAAAAAGGGAGGAAGTTGAACAAAGGTGAGCGACGAGAGACAGGGAGGAAGAGTAAGAGAGAGAAAGGGAGAAGCAAGGACAACAGAAGGAAGGAGAACGAGAGGGGGAGATAGGTAAGAAGAAAGATAAATAGATAGATAGATAGATAGATAGATAGATAGACAGACAGACAGACAGACAGACAGACAGACAGACAGACAGACAGACAGAGTGCGCGTCAGAAATATAAAGTTAAAACTTACTTGCAAATGGACGCGTCCATTTGCAAGTAAGTTTTAACTTTATATATATATATGAATGGTAACGGTATGAGAGGTAGGATACGAGTGGTGAAGGTATGAGTGATGGCGGTATAAGTAGTGAATGATTTGATTGGTGTATTTTCAGAGTTGATTGTATGAATAGTGTTAGTATGAATAATGGTGGTGTGAGTGATGATGACATGAGTGATGGTAGTATGAGTGATGATGATATGAGTGATGGTAGTATGAGTGATGGTGATGTGAGTGATGGTTGTATCAGTGATGGTGGTATGAGTATTTGTGGTGTGAGTGATGATGGCACATGTGGTGGTAATATGAGTGATGATGACATGAATGATGGTTGTATCTGTGGAGGTAGTATTAGTATTGGTGGTGTGAGTGATGATGGTTGCATGAGTGATGGTAGCATGGGTAATGGTGGTGTGAGTGATGATGTCAGGAGTGATGGTTATATGAGTGATGTTGATACGAGATGGAGTGGTGAAGGCAATGGTATAAGTGGTGGCTAGTACAAGTAATGATAGCAGCGGAGGTGGTAATGGTGGTATGAGATGCTGCTGCTGATGATGATGATGACGATGATGATGATGATGATTGTTGTTGTTGTTGTGGTAGTGGTGGGGGTGGTGGTGGTGATGGTATGATTTGTAGCAGTACAAGCAGTAGTAGCTATGAAATAGTGCGCTTGTGTCAATAATTATAGTAATAATGGCGGTATTGTTACTATTGTAGATGTTTCAGTTTATGAAATGTGCGTTGGTTGTGGTGATATGAATTATCTCACGGAGTGGTCGTAGGATTGTTGTTATTGTTGCGGTGGGGGTAGTGACGACGTGGCAGTGGTGGTAGTGGTAGTGATGTTGTTGTTGTTGTTGCTGCTGCTGCTGCTGGTGGTGGTGGTGGTGCTTTATAGTTAATCGTGATCGCAATGGTGTTGGTTTAAAATCCACACCAGACAACAGACATGATTCTGAGCCGCCTGCAATAAATCGCCAGTGTTGACAGAGCAATCAGTTGGCCAATTGATCTCACACTGAATAATTTGAACGTTGTCATAGCCATGGCCAAGTTATTGCAACCCCGTAGTGGAAACTACGATGGTGATGGTGATGATGAAGGCGGTGGTTGTGGATGTGCTGCTGTTGTTTATGATGATGATGATGATGATGATGATGATGATGATGATAAGTGAGGTGGATGGTGATGGTGGGGGTGGTTTTGGTTACTGTTGTTCTTGTGGTGATTTCAACAGTGGTAATTATCATGATGATGAGGAGGGGGAGGAGGAGGAGGATGGTTATGATGATGATGGTGGTAGTGGTGGTAGTGGTGGTGACGATGATGGTGGTGATGATGATGATGATGATGGTGGTGGTGAGAAAGTGATAATGATGATGATGATGATGATGATGATGGTGATCGCAGTTGTGGTGGTGATGGTGGTGATAGCTATGACGTAATGATGATGAAGAGGTGGAGAAGGAGAAACAGAAAAGAGGATGCTGATGATGGTGGTGTTTATCGTTGTTGCGGTGATGATATTGATGATGATGATGATGATGATGATGATGATGATGATGGTGATGATGATGATGACGATGATGAGTGGGTGCAGGTGGATCGTGATGATTATAGTGGTTGTTGTTTTGGTGGTGCTGTTGATAGTGATGTTGATAAGGAGGTGGGAGTGAAAGAGGAGAAGGGGAAGGATAAAATGGTGATGGTGGTGTTGGCGTTGACAGTGTTGGTGATGATAGTGATGATGAGAAGGAAAGGGAAGGAGGAGGAGAAGATGGTGATGATGATCGTACCGGTGGTGGTGGTGGTAGTGATGATGATAATGACGACGACGACGACGACAACGTCAACAATGATGAAAGTTATGATGGTGATGTTGGCGATGAAAGTTGTGATCGCATTGAACATCAACCGCATTAATCTCACTTGTCTCCCAGGACCTAACAAAGGTCATGGGCAAAAGTCTATCTTCAGACTAACACCATCAGAAAAATTAGTGTATGAGGACAACAGCGTAATATATTTCACACACACACACACACACACACACACCCATGTATGTATGTATGTATGTATGTATGTATGTATGTATGTATGTATGTATGCATGTATATTTAAGCATAAAATTAGATAAACGACAAGGGAACATGAAATTATATAATAAATTTCATATACATATGTACATATACATACATACATACATACATACACACAGAGACACAGTGACACACATATATGTACATACATATAAATATATATATAAGTATGTATATGTGTACGTGTGTGTGTGTGTGTGTGTGTGTGTGTGTGTGTGTGTGTGTGTGTGTGTGTGTGTGTGTGTGTGTGTGTGTGTGTGTGTGTGTGTGTATACTTATATGCAAAAGTAATTTAACATTAATCAGAAGAATTACTCAATATTCTGTTTCATTTGGTGGGGGGGTACCTATTTATTTTTACAAAGAGATGATTGATAGTGACTTCGAAGCTCTTGTTATGGTCGTAGTCATTAGACCGTCTAATGACAACAAATAAGCCAAAACTTCGAAGTCACAATCAACTTTTTCCTGATAAAAATTAAGAAGCATAAAATTATACATAATTATAATTATATGAAAGGGAGATAATATGTCTTCCAAACAGGTGCTAGAGGGTTTTTTGGAACCAGGGTTAACTCGATGCTCAACAATCTTGGACTAGCTGCAAAAGACAGAAAAGATGTTGTCGCAAAATTGTCGGAAGCTGCTGAGAAAGTAAGCCGTTACATCTGTTCAAAAGAGAGGAGTGGTGCTGCAAGAACGTGCATTGAGGATGGTAGGGGGATCTGGCCCACAGTCACTACACCTGACTTTTAAAAAATCGTGCTGTCGCGTAGGAGTTTTGTCAACTACATTGGAGGGCGGACCTAGGCAGTCCTGATGTCGTGGTGGGAGGTACTGAAACACTAACACGGCTGCTTCAGCACCTGATTGGGACATCGACTCCTGCATTCGGAGATAGAGTACAGCAGCAACCCCAGCATACAAGTGTTTGCCCTAAAAATGTATCTAGTAATTCATCCAAGATTAGGGCCACGTGCCATACAATTCAGGATCGCAACACATAGATACACTGCAACACAATTTCTTTCCCTCGAGAGGCCCTGCTCTATTTAACATTGTCCCAAAACAAAATAAAGAAGAAAAAGATCCCATCATCTTTAAACGAAATCTGGACAAATTTCTTCAAGGGATACCAGATAAGCCACCGATACCTGGATACAACTCACTCAACAAGAACTCCCTAATTGAATAGGCCATGATACTCCAAAACTTGACTTGAAAAGGATTTAGCAATCTTTGGACAAAGCATACATATCTAAGTTGTCTAAGTTATCGAAGTGAAGGATTTATCAGAAATTACATAAGTATTTTTGTCTCCTTTAAGTAAATTCATATTTTGGTTTTTTTTTTTTACTCAGGCCTTTCTCTTGTTTTATTTTACTTTATTTTTCCGATCCTTTGTGTGTTTCTTGTTGTTTTGCAGCACTTCTTTCTGATCCGTGTCGAGAGTTTAACATTCGATGCAGCATTAAAAGAAACTAGAAATTGATGTTGAGGTCATATATTTTTTCATAGAAAGAAATGAGATTATATGAGCGTGTGTGTGTGTGTGTGTGTGTGTGTGTGTGTGTGTGTGTGTGTGTGTGTGTGTGTGTGTGTGTGTGTGTTTGTGTGTATGTGTGATGTGTCAGGTCATTCTTAGCTACTAGTACCATGTAACCTAATACGACCGGTCACATGGTCCGGCTGTCAGTGACTAAACCGGCAACTCTGCTAAGCCTGCTCGGTAAGGAAGGTGGTTTTCGCTAAACACCCCCAGCAGGATGAAAGAAAATGACAGATGAACTCAGTAGACTCAATGCCGATCCAACAGCTGGGCGTGAGAGACCCTTAGCTTTTGATTAGCTATCTCTCTGGGAGAAAGAAATTCCGAAATAACACCAGCCTCATTCTGAAGCCAGAGATTCTGTTTCTGGACAATTTGGCGTTGTAAATGAGTTTCTTGGCGATGTTGCGCAAGATGTTACTGACTTTAAATTCCAGCATGGACATTACTTCCTATTTTCTGCGAGATTTATTTCCTTTCGATTTAAGATACATTTATCATTTACTCACTTAAGACAGATTTATCTCTCACTCATCTAGATTTATCTCTCTTCCATTTAAGACAAATTTATCTCTCTTCCACTAAAGACAGTTGTATCTCTCTTCCAATGAAGACAGCTTTAACTCTCATTCAAACAGATTTGTTACTCTTTCACTTAAGATACATTTATCTCTCTTCTACTTAAGGCGGGTTTATCTCTCACTCAAAGTATATTTATCTCTCTTCCACTTAAGCCAGTTTTATCTCTCACTCAAATAGATTTATCGCTCTTCTATTTAAGACAGATATATATGTTACTCACCGAGATTTATCCCTCTTCCACTGAAAACAAATTTATCTCCCTTTTAAAACAAATTTATCTTTCACTTCCTTGAAGGCAAATCTATCTCTCACTCACTTAAGATGTATATTGTCTCTCTTCCATTTAAGACAGATTTATTTCGCATTCACTTAAGACAGCTTCATCGCTTTTCCGTTGGCTGAAGCACAGATAGTGTGGATCCTTGTTAATCGATAAATAAATAGCATTACAGGAAAGTTTTCTCAATGAGCTCTGTTATTTATCGGCTCAAATCTGAGTTCAACCGAAGCAGAAGTTATTTTCTGTCTTCTATATCTCCCCTCATGACTGCAACAAATACGTGTATCAAAGTAATTTGATTTCTAAGACAGGCACAATGTCACAAATTCCGAGGGAACAGTATAATTGATAAAATCAATACAAATTTGATCTTTAATGAATGAAAGTTGAACTCGCCGGTATTTGAACTCAAAGCGTAAAACTAAATAACTCAAGGTATATTATTTATCGTTCTACCGATTCCACCATTCCACCATCATACTTTCTGTGTGTATCAACAACATACAGAGGACAATTAAAATCGTTTACAAGCCCCCTTAGAGGACTGGTATTATATTAGCAGAGTCAAGGAAGTTTATTATTATTATTATTATCATTATTATAATTATTATTATTACTACTACTACTACTACTACTACTACTACTACTACTACTACTACTCTGAAAGACTCTCGGATAGTTTATAATTACCGGTTGTACTTTACTTGAAAGCAGGCAATAACAAATCACCAATGGTTTCAAGTAGTACCTTCTCCTGTGACTCAAAGAGACAATACTCTCCTTCGAATGCGAGCTGTACCCAACAATGTTGTCTTCTCGATCACATCGAGCCTGACAGCAGTTCCAATATTCTTAATATGTTTTCCAAAGCTCTTGGAAACTGCTCCTAATGCTCCAGTTAACACCAGTATCACCATTACTTTCTTCATGCCCTATAACTTACCTATCTCGTACCGCAGTGGCTGGTATTTCCCACTCTTTTCTGTTTCCTTAGAACAGTGCATGTCATCAAAATGACTAGAGTGAAATATACGAAGCCCAGTATACCCATCGTGACTACCCGTCTGATAAGGGTACACCAGGCACATGCACCACTGCCATATGTGGGCGACATGGTGATTTCATATCAAGATAAACAGCGCATAACCTTGCAGGTGGAGCCCAGTTAGAATTTTCTTCGGGTCGAGTAGTCCATCCCGCTCAAAAGGTCCCTGAATAAAGTTTGTTTAAGAATGTTGAACGAAACACCCATGTTTCCAGAGGTGAATTATCCAAACCCTAACGAATTCCTCTCAACACATGGCTATGATGCTCCCCCACTACTTCTGCTCATGATCAGAGATTCACATATCGTCAGCCACTAAGGGACATGCTCAACTGGTTAAAGTTAAACAACTGACAAGCAAATTTGTGGTACTGAGCAGAATATTTGCTGTAGCCCATCTTTTATACCATGACAAAACATTATTATTATTATTATTATTATTATTATTATTATTATTATTATTATTATTATTATTATTATTATTATTATTTTATTGGCTTTGCACAGCTTCTAACGCTGGAGATGTACTATGGTGTCAGCTGTTCACTACCAGTGAACTAAGGTAACACCCCTTATCTTTCGAGCAACATCCGGAGTATTCGAACGGTTCCAAGCAGTGTTGTTTTCTGCAAGTGCTCCACCCTTATTGCAACCCCTATTTGTTCCATGTACTTCTCAAGATTTTTACTCATTGTTCCTAGGGCTCCGACAAATGTTGGTACTACTACCACTTTTTTCAACGACCGCAACTGCTTAACCTCCTATGCTAACCTGTTATATCTACTGACTTTTCTTTCTTCCTTATCGCATACCTTGTTGTCAGCTAGTCATGCTATATCTATGATCCAGCATCATTTGCTTTCTTTCTCAACATTATGATTGGCTTCCTATTCTCTACCTCATTGTCGCACTGAATCATAAAATCCCATAGGATCTTTGCATCATCATTTTCGATGATGCCTTCGAATTTATGTTCGTACCACTTTTTTGCTCTGTCAAGTCAATACTTATTGCAAAGTGTCCAATGGACAATCCTTGCTATATTGTCATGATGTCTCTAATATTCTTTCTGGGCTAGTGGCGTACACTGACTGGTAACATGCTATAGGGTTTCACTATTTTATTGAAACAGTTGAATATGTCCCTTAGTGGCTGACGATATGTGCATCTCTGTTTAAAGTCAAGCAACTGACAAGCAAATCTGTAGAATTGAGCAGAATATTTGCTGTATTATCATTATTTAAGGTAGCGGACAGAATCGTTAGCACGCCGGGCGAAATGCTTAGCGATATTTCGTCTGTCGCTACGTTAGGAGTTCAAATTCCGCCGAGGTCGACTTTGCCTTTCATCCTTCCGGGCTCGATAAATTAATTACCAGTGAAACACTAGGGGTCGATGTAATCAACTAGTCCCCTCCCACCAAATTTGAGGCCTTGTGTCTTCAGTAGAAAGGATTATTTATTATTATTATTATTATTATTATTAACCCTGTTGCAATCTTTTTTTTTTT
>NC_068983.1:86686924-86687868 GCF_001194135.2 Octopus bimaculoides
ATATATATACATATATATATATATATACATATATATATATATATATACGCACACACACACACACATATGTATGTATGTATGTATATATATATACGTGTATTATATGTATATAGTTTGTGAATTATGTATAGAAATATATCATGAATGTATAGCTATTTGTGTATATAGATGTATATTTACATACGTATCCATAGTGTAACGTATGATTGTATGTGTATGTGTATGAATGTATTATTTGCATGTAATTACCTAACTGCCTATCTATTTATCTAACTATATGTATATATATGTGTGTGTGTGTGTATATATATCCAGCCATTACTCCATCACTCTATATCTCTCTACTTATTTATCTATCTGTCTGTCTATCTTATCTACCAATCTGTCCATCACTCTCTCTCGCTTTTCTCTCTATATTTATTTATTTATCTATCTATCTATCCATCTATCTCTCTCTCCCTCTCTCCCTCTCTCTCCCGCTCTCCCCTCTCTCTCCCTCTCTCTCTCTCTCTCTCTCTCTCTCTCTCTCTCTCTCTCTCTATCTATCTATCTATCTATCTATCTACCTCTCTGTCTATCTGTCTGTCTCTCTGCTTATTTGTTTGCCTATCTAACTATTTATCTATCCAACCATTTTCTATCTTTCAATCTAACCATCTCTGTATCTATTTGCTTGACTCTCTCACCCTCTCTCTCACTCTCTCTCTCTCTCTATCTCTCTATCTATCTATATGTTTGTCTAACTTTAACTATGCCCTTAACCTTTCTCTCTCTCTCTCTCTCACTCTCTCTCTCTCTCGCTCTCTCTCTCTCTCTCTCTCTATATATATATATATATATATATATATATATATAAAGGGCATTAACTGACTACTTGATAAATTCTTATAAAGAATTTATCCTATATTATATTATATATATATATATATATATATATATATATA
>NC_068983.1:86688638-86695926 GCF_001194135.2 Octopus bimaculoides
ATATATATATATATATATATATATATATATATATATATATATATACTTACATATATATATAGATACATGCATATACACACGTATACACACAGTATATCTAGTATATCCAAAATATTTGTCGGCGTCCACACGCACTCCAACCACCTCTTCCAGTGCCATGACCAACATCATTGTGATGAACGACTGCTGTCAGGACTAGTAGTAAACACCACCACCATCACGATCCATCTACGCCGTCACAATGCACCACCAACAACAACAGCAACAACTCTACTACATTCACCACCACTACAACCATCACTAACATGAGAGAAACGATCGTACCGCTACATGATCGCCTAGTCTGCATGATATAGCAGCCAAATTTCCATTAACTCACACTCCTGCGTCTTTTGAAAGGACATGTTGTGTAATAAAGTCTCGTGAATGTAGAGAAACGAAAGGATGATCACATTTGGAGAGTCTTTGATCATAGGTCTGTTCAGTCAGAGTTTAACTGGATCTAAGCAACATCAATTATGACATCGATAACAACTTGTAATAAGGGGCATAGACAACGAGTTACTTTCACCAATAAAATTTCTCTCCGTCATTACATTATCAGCAGTTTGAAAGGGAGTCTATACATGGTCTCTCGATATGCATGAACCAGACTGCCTTAAAATGGAAGGTCACAATGGATATTGTTGTCCTAAATATATAAGACCTCTCTTAGCCAGGGTTCACTCTCTGTGCAGCTAGATAGAAACTTCCTCTGAAAAAACGTAGGCTTGAACATCATTATTTTAATGGAAGATATAAGCAACTACTTATACAGAAGTTTTTCCTCTACTATACCACTGAAAAGCAAGGAAGAACAAGGATCAGCATAACTTGGCACCAGTGTTTTTGCAGACGAACTTAGAAATACAAAAACATGGGATAAACACTGCAAGGTATTTTCTCCAACTCTGTATCAGTTCAAACAATCCACCGACCAGGATTTTTGTTGTTTTTTTGGGGGGGGGTTTCTTTTTTTTTTTTTTTTTTTTTTTTTTTTTTTCGCAGATTCCCATGACTTTGTCGCCATCCACTTCCATTATCATGAATTTGAATTGAGAATTTGAGTCAGAGTTAATCTTTCATTAGCTGTTTATATAATCATTGACGCCGCCCTATGGATGTATTGCAGTTACTCTCTTGAAAGAGCTTTATGATCCTGACCGTTGATCTTCTAAGATTCCTACGCTCAACATCAATATAAGAAGCACCATTGGCTCAGTCGAGCTCTTCCGAATTGTCCTGCCTCTTCAAAATATTTCATGCTGCAGTCCCATGACTTCACCGTATCCCTAGCGGGGTGGTTAAACGGGTGCTATGCTTTGCCAAAGGGCAGCCCGTAACTCTGCAGCGCACAATCGTCACTGTGAGGTATTTTCAACCTACCTATGTGTGTGTTGCTCAGTCACTCACACACACACACACACACACATACATATGTACATACATATATGTATGTATGCATGTATTGTTTGAACCGGAAGAAGAACCGGAATAAATGCTATTGAGCATTTTGTCCGATGTGCTAACGATTTTGCTAGCTAACCAAATCATATAAGAATTACGCAATAGAAATAACCAATATGATAAAAACTAGAGACAGTATCAAATATAATAAACTGAAATCACACACAACAGAAATAAGGCAGAGCACCAAACATCTAAACAAGAAAAATGATTTTTTTCCGTCGTTCGATTTGAACTCAGTTGCTCAGTCATTTGAATAATTCGCTGCTAAATTAACGTGGCTGAGCATTCCACTAACACGAGTACTCTTAACGTTATTCTCAAACAGAATCAGCGTAAAACAGTGTATGTCATGAACCCGATGGGGTTTTTTTTTTATACAGTTTTCATTCACCCAGTTTTTCACTCACAGGATATAGGTTATCTCAGATGTCTAAGGAGCGGAAAACTAAAAAACTATGGAACCGACAAAGTTATTCAGGAAATTCTTTAATTAGTATTATTGATTTCTAATTTCTATTTGTACAGTCAAGGATAATATATATTTTTTATTGTTATTATTGGCCGGGCACTCTGTCGGTTGTGACGACGAATGTTCCAGTTGACTCGATGAACGTAACCGCCTGCTCGAGAAATAACGTATAAGTGGCTGAGCACTCCACAGACATGCGCACTCTTAATGTAGTTTTCAGAGAGATTCAGCGTGGCACTTCAGCGTGGCACTTCAGCGTGGCACTTCAGCGTGGCACAGAATATGACAAGGCTGGCCGTTTGAGATATAGGTTATACTCATTTTTGAGTGGTGTGGAGTAATGTGAAATAAAGAATGGTTGTCCAGTATCTTATCGGCCATCAAAAGTCTCATGTCTTTTGACCCCTCAATCCTTTTCAGATATAAAGACCACAAAATAAAACAGAAATAGATAAATAAAAAAGAAAGCCCAAATAGGAAAATCATTAAACTATCCGCATATCATAAAATAAGGCTACGCATTTGTGGAGGTGAGGTGGAATATGAGGGATTCGGTCGATGCCTATACTTGAGCAGCAGTTCTTTTCTTTTTTTTTTTATGCCGATCCCTGAAGAAGTAAAGTCATAATTGATTCCGAAGGCATTTGAACTCGGAACGCAAAGGAACGTTATTAAATACTGCAAAGCATTTTGTCTGTCATCTGTAGACTTGATTCTACCACTCACCGTCCTTCCATACTTTATAGTATAACAGGAAGACAGACAACAGTTGAATACTGGAGAAGAAAGAAAAAATATATATGGTTTTCCAATGGATATGAATGGGAAAAACCATCAGCTAAATTACCATTTTAGATCACTTGAGAGTCAACCAACATCAACCGACAATTATTTCGTGTTTCAGTCACTGAGATATATTATTCATTATTGACTTATCTATTTTTATTAATCAACTTTTCGTAATTGATGTAAAACTTAAATAAAACCCAGCGCGGCTGATCTGATTGCTGTTTCCGGTTTATACAAAAAATATGAATGCTGCCAATTGCATTTCAATTTCCCATCTATTAATGATTACATATTAGCTTCCGGATATTCAACGGATGTCAATATTCAGACGTCAGTAATCTTTCTTTTTTTTCTCTCTTTTTTCTTTCTGTTGGAAAGTTCTCTAATGGAGGGTCGAGGTTTAATAAGAAAAAAACACGCGCTATTTACATCCTGTCAAACATTCGGAATCAGTTCTTTTTGTTGCAAATTGCATTAATTTTTCGGATAGGCGATGTAATTTGATGCTTTCGGTGAACAGAATTTGCGGCTATTTTTCCGCCATCTTTCATGTTCTTATTTTCCCATGCCGTTGTCCTAGTAACCGAGCTTGCTATACACAATGTGAACCTGAGAATATTGTATGAGTTTCCTATCGGTATGAACACACAGATCGTTTTGTTTATTTGCATCGGCAATAGTGGGAAATAATGACATGAAAATAATTAATAGAAAGAAGGCTAAATAGAGAAGGAAAAAAGATAATTTATGACAAAAAGTAGACACAACTAGTAAATAAAAATAAACAACCAAGAAATTGAATAATAGAAATTGGGAAGAAGAACGCAAATTTTAATGAAAATTGTGAAATAAAGTTGAAAATTCCTATTTATAGTTAGAATGTTTGGATTACACTATTATATATATTTTCTATTTATTTGAAGCTGACTGTAAATGCAGATACGAAGGACATATGAAACTGAATCAAAAGAGGATATTTTGATTATGTTTTGCATAACCATTGTTGAATGCATCTGCTTTTTAACTTAGCTTACAAAAATGTATTTTGCGTTCAATACAAGACTAGTCCCCGAAAAAACAATATTCTATTTACTTTTTAACACTAGTATAATAAGAAAAAAATAACAATGCCTAAGATAATAATCATTTCTGGTTTAAGCATAATGCTAACAAGTCTAAGGATAAGGGATTCACCGACACCATTAACCTCAGTACCTAACTGATACTTCATTTTATCGACCCGGAAAGATGGAAAGTTGACCTCGGCGGGACTTGAATTTTAAATGCAAAGAGCCGGAAGAAGTATCACATTTTTTTACCGACGCTCTAATGATTCTGTCAGCTCGCCTGTTTCTAAAACAAAGACAGGGCCTAAAATTTTGAGGCAGAGCAACAGTCGGCAACATCGATCCAGTACTTGACCGGTACTTTATTTTATTGATCCCCGAAAGGATCGTAAGTAAAGTTGACTTTGGTTGAATTTGAACTCAAAACATAAAGAACCAGAAAAATGCGGCTAAACATTTTGTCCAAGCTTTAAAATTTTTGCCAACCTCAAAGAATCGCACATACATTATAGCAAACCTTAAGGCGGCGTGCTGGAAGAATCGTTAGCACGCCGGGTGAAATGTTTCGCGGTATTTCATCTGCCGCTATGCTCTGAGCTCAAATTCCGTCGAGGTCGACTTTGCCTTTCACCCTATGGGGGTCGATAAATTAAGTACTAGTTGCTTACTGGGGTCGATCTAATCGTCTGGGCCTCCTCTCCCAAAATTTCAGGCCTTGTGCCTATGATAGAAAGGATTATAGTAAACTTTATAAACAAATGCATAACAATGGAATAGGCCATAGGAAAATGAGGAGGGTGAGAGAAGTTTATATAATGAACGGATTACGATTCAATAAAAACATGAAATAGATATAAAACAATACAGAACACAATAATTAAAGCAATATTTAATATTATATCATTTTTGGTAGCAGCATTTTTTGAGGTTCGGGGTAAGTCGATGACACCGACCTCAGTGTTCAAATGGTATTTATTTTACCGACCTTGAAAGGATGACAGGAAAAGTTGACGGGATTTGAACTCAGAACGTAACGACGAAAGAAATGCTGCTCAGTACTTTGTCCGGTGCGGTAACGATTCTGCCAGCTCGCTGTCTTATCGTCTAATGTAACGTTATAATATATAACATGAAAATATTTAGAGTCATCATATAAGCACAAGATTGGAAATCTGCTAGCTTTGTTGGGTTATAGCAACGCTTGGACCTACCCTTCAGTTATGATTCGTAGTGAGTTCTAGAACATCATCCATGGATACATTCATAATATTTAAGGTGAGGCGGAGGAAAGGTTGAACGTGTTTGGGTTGAAGTTGTTTTATATGTTAGTAGTAAGACGGTGACTACTTTAGTAACAACATATCATGTACGTTTGAACATGTCTTTACCTTTTAAGTCACCTCTAACAAGTAACATGTTTTTGAAGCCTGCATTATGTCGCTTCGATTAATCTATCCATTATATCATTATGAATAATCCTCGCGAGTATGAACTCCAACCCCAAACGTTTTGAGTAGGGGTGATCACTTCACATCATTTTGATAACATCATTTTTGCTTTGTTTTATTTTTTTTTGTTTTTTTCCTCTCGGCTTTTTACTTAATGCTTTTTCCGGCAGTTCGCTTATCTTATTCTTCTTCCATTTCCCATCCGTCAAAAAGCGATGGGACAGTGCTGCTGGGAGGGGATTCGTAATCGTCCTCTTTTCAGATAGAGGGTGGTGCGGATTTTCCGTCTTCTCTTGGAGCTACAACCAGTGTTGCGTGTGATGATACAACTGGAAACTCATCCTCGACTTCGGAGCAGTGACCGATAACACACTGGAGACTGGAATCTGTTGTTCTCCACCGCTTTCGTTTTTCCTTCGTTTCTTCAGCGCTTCTAGGTAAAAGTCTCGCAAGTGGCGCTGAGCGTTTTCCGTTACGCTTACGATTCTGCCAATTCGTCACATTATGTAACATTGATTTCAAATTTTGCCTCAAGGCCAGCAAGTTCGGGAGAGAGGTTAAGTCGATTACATCAAACCCAGTGCTCAAATGGTACTTATTCTATCGACGCTGGAAGGATGAAAAGGAAAATCGACCCCGGTGACATTCGAAATTAAAACATAAAGTGGGAAGAAACTGGGCTATTTTTGCTGCATCATCAATTTTATGCCCTTCATTTCTATATTCTCATCAGAGCATAACTCTGGAATGTCGCTATATTTCTGAAGGGCCATAAGGACCGACCGCTTTTACAACTTTCTTGTTCTCTGGTATCGTTAACTTTGAGAGACATGCTGTTTTAAACATCACCATCTAGTCTTTGGGAACTTTTAGTGCAGTTCACTCTGTAACAAGGATTTGAATCCGATCCTCAATTCCTTGATAGTCGACAGTAAATATTATCTCATATGTATGTCTTTGGGTTTACACAACTTCCAACCGACGCTTTTTATTCATTTCTAGTGACTTAGTGGTTAGTGGTTCGACAAGTACCAAACTTTTTAAAAATGCGTTGGTATATTATGATCGACTAAACAAGAAAGAAAAGATAATGATGATGATGATGATGATGATGATAATAATAATAATAATAATAATAATAATAATAATAATAATAATAATAATAAACAAAATAGGAAAAGAATACTTGTGTGTGTGTGTGTGTGTGTGTGTGTGTGTGTGTGGTATGTGTAGTGTGTGCACGCACGTATCAGGAGTTGCGCAGTCGGACGCGCTCATGCGTACCAAGCCACGTGCGGCCCAACAGCGTGTCGGCATAAGGTGGACAACCCCCCTAACACAGGCAATGAATATATTACATGTAAACTAGCTTGATAATTTAGTTTGAGATTGGACATTTTAATTTGATTGCAGCATCAACTGAAATGTTGAGCCTGTAGTTTCAACTCCTCCGTAGCATTGTGTTTGTGTGCGTGCATGACTCTCTGTGTGTGTGTGTGTGTGGTAGGATGTATGTGTTTGTGAGTGTAAATAAGATATAAATTACATTAACGGCAAAAATATCTCTGGAACTCTCTGGAACGTAGGCAGTTTTGTTGATCGAACAAGAATACATTTTTTTACGCATGATGATGATGATGATACCGATGATGATGATGATGATGATGATGATGATTATTGTGATGATGATTGTGATGGTGGGGTGGTGATTATGTTGTTGATGGCGGTGGTGGTGTTGGTGGCTGCGGTGCTGCTAATAATGATGATGACAGTGGTAGTGGCACTGATGGTGTTGTTGTTTTTTGCTGGTGGTGATGCTGACGATGTTGGTGATGACGACGGCAGTGGTACTCTTGTAAGTACTGAAGATGGAGAAGACGTAGCTGTTTATACTGATGCAGCGTGAAGTGTGGTTGGATGAAAATGGCACAGATGGTGATGAGGTGGCGGTGGCGTAGGCGGAGGTGGTAGCAGCGGTGAAGGCGATGATGGTATTGATGGAAGAG
>NC_068983.1:86698785-86700821 GCF_001194135.2 Octopus bimaculoides
TACATACATACATACATACATACATATATACATACATACATATATACATAGATAGATAGATAGATAGATAGATAGATAGATAGATAGATAGATAGATAGATAGATAAACGTAATTCTTTTCCTATCTCCACAATTGTAAGTTTCTTTCTCTTCCTCACCACTTCTCTCTTTTACTCGAATTTCTTTTTAATACATTTATCCACCATTTTGTTAAAATTTCTTTCAATATATTATCACTTAGTCATTTTATATTTTAACTTTTATCGATTATATCATTTCTTTCCATTTACTCCCTTTGTTCCATTTGTTACTGTTATAGCGGCGGCGGTGGCGGGGGGTCCTCTTGTGCTTGTGGATCGCTAACGTTTCTTATGTCTTCTCATTTCTTCTAAACATGACCATATGCTAATCTCACTCACCACAAATATTACACTCACTGGATATATCATACATCCACATATACACAGACACAAGCATGCAGATATACAAGCAGACTTAAACAAGGCGCACATTCAGGCATAGAAGCGCATTCGTAAACACAAACACGCGCACACTCAACCAAACTTATCATCGCCATGATCACAACGTCATGTTCAGTATCATCACGATCGCTACATCATTATCAATAAGAAGGCGAGGCAGTAAGCTGACAGAATCATTAGCACGCCGAACAAAATGCTTAGCGGTATTTCTTCCGGCTTTACGTCCTAAGTTCGAATTCCGCCAAAGGTCGACTTTGGCTTCCATCCTTTTGGGGATTGATTAAATAAGTACTAGTTAAGCACTGGGGTTCGATGTAATCGACGACCCTCTTTCTCCATAGTTTCAGGTCTTGTACTTATAGCAGAAAGGATAGTGACCACGGGTGCGACAGATAAGTATTTCACCGTTGTTGCGGCTTGAGAATGTCACGTACTCGTGTCACTTCCGAAACGAAATCGAATGAACTAGTCTGAAATATACAAGAATAGTGTATAAACTAATAAAGCCTACATTAGTATGCAAAGAGAGAAGTACGTGATACTGAGAAGTGACAACGACGGTGAAACACGTACTTGTCGCTCATGCGGTCGTGTCTGGAGTGATTTCGTTTCGCCTAACTCTAAGGTATATTGTGTCTTTTAACACAATACGTCTTCAAGAGCTTTTACTCGGGAGAAAATCGTACCTTTTGACGTTTCAACTACACACATACATTATGTTATATTGATAAAGTTTTTACTATAGAGTTATTCCTGTAGCATAATTCAAATTCTGTTGTGTTTCGATACTTGTAGTCTATTCCTTACATATACCGAAGCATACAATAGACCAAAGTTTCCAAACATGTGGTACTAAGAGTCCCAGGGTTGAGAGAATGTTTAGAAACAAATTCAAATTAAACTTCATCTACGGAAAATTTAAGATGTACCAACTGATTTGACTTTTCATCAAGGTGTTTCTGGACTAATAAAATGTTTCCAAACGCTGCAATAGTCTGTTGATCTTATCTTACAATAAGAGAAGTGATATTTATTAACAACTTAGTCTTGTGAACGTTGGCATAATTAACAGCATAATTAGGATAGTATCATTACAAAGTACAGCTCTCGTAGGGAATATGATGCATAGAAAGAAAAAAACAAAATGAAGTAATTTTAAAGAAAGAAATCATTTAATTTAGAATTAGCCAATTTGTTGACGTTTGTTTAGTTCCCTGTAATCTAGCAGTTCAGCAAACGAAACCAATAAAATAGGTACCAGACTTGAAAATAAATACCGGGCTTCTTCAATGTGGTCGCAGTCCTATGACTGAAACAAGAAAAAATTAAAAAATACTTTCTTTGCACATAAAATGGAAGGACCACCAAGGCGCTTATAGTTTATTATTATTATCATTATTATTATTATTATTACTATTATTATTATTATTATTATTATTATTATTATTATTATTATTATTATTATTATTATTGTTATCATCATCATCATTATTTTATTATTATTTTTTATTATTATTATTATTATTATTATTATTATTATTATTATTATTATTA
>NC_068983.1:86702602-86705461 GCF_001194135.2 Octopus bimaculoides
TACAAAGTCATGTGATAGAAAAAAAGGGGATAAAGACAGAGAGAAAAAGGAAAGAAAAAATGAAAAAAGAAAACAAAGAAAATAAAGGGGGAAAAGGGAAAAAATTCATAGTGACAATGCTCTTCTTAATACGCGTGACGTACTAGTTAAGATAATCTTTTGCCCTTCCTGTATGGATGGCAAGCTAGGGATCATCCTTAAATGATTTTCAATTCTTTTTTGATCATTCCAAGCGCTCCTACAATTGCTGGTATTGTAACCGTCTTGAGATGCCACATCTTTTCGATTTCAATCAGCAAATCTTTATATTTTCTGAGCTTATCAAACTCTTTTGCCGAGATATTATGATCACAAGGTATTCTCTTGTCAATCGATAAACAGATTTTTTTTTGCTTTTGTCTTTCACAACAATATCTGGTTTATTAGCTTTGATTGCCCGATCTATATGTACTGGAAAGTCCCAAAGAATCGTTACATTTTCTCCCTCAGTTACAGCCTCAGGGTGGTATTCGTACCATTTGTCAGCAGTTTTGGTTTTATAATACTGACATATTATCCAGTGTAGACATTGGCCAACTCTGTCATTATACTCAACCGGTGCTAAAACCTTACACCTAGAGATTAGATGGGCCACTGCTTCAGTCTCATCGTTGCAGTGTCAGCACTTTTGGTTTACTCCATTTTTCATCACATCGGCTTAGTAGTTCCGGGTCAATAAGCTCTGATCTCGAGTGTCAATAAGCTTATTATTATTATTATTATTATTATTATTATTATTATTATTATTATTATTATTATTATTATTGCTGTCGTTGTTGTTGTTTAGCATTACGTCGGGCCTTGGTGATCACTTAAATTCTAAATCATTCAAAAGGGTCGCCTTATTTTCAAGAATAATATACTACAAAATATGTTGTCCATTGTATTCCCATAGCAGTTTGGTCATTAATTCTATTTTTGGAACTGTGGGGCTCGGAGGATATAAAGCTATAGATAATAGCAAGTACATATTGAGTTCAAAAACCCTTATGGATAGAAAAAAGTCTGCTTTTGGGACACAAACCCACATCTCCTGTAGATATGACAGCATTCGGCTTTTCTATCCAAAAGGGTTTTCAGCCCAATATTTCCAGGCTATTTATAGCTTTATGTACTTCGAGATCCACTGTTCCAAAAAGGAATTATAACCATTTTGAAATTATAACTTTTTGGAATAATAACCAAAATGCTTGCTTATTATTCCCATTATATCAAACGACCGTGTAGGTTTCGGGTGGTGGGGAAGCTCCCTTGTTGGATCAAGAATAAACAAACAAAACAGTGATTGTTATAAAGATTAAACTATCAGTATTCTGATTTAGTGTTTCAGAATTTCTTCCTGAGTAGTGATTATTGATATCAATAAAATCGTGTTTAATGGCTTAACAATACGTATTTTCATTAACCCATTATAATTAGTTCCGTGATAAACGACTAGTAATTAAAAACGAATATTAAACACTTCATTATTTAACGTTGAATGAAATGTTAATTATCCTCCGTGTTTTCCTTCATTGTGTTTTCATTTACTTTTATTTCTTAATTTTTTTAGCAATATTTAAAGACTAAAAGAAGATTTGTTTTCTGTGGTTGTTGTTGTTGCTGCCGTTGATGTTTTTGTTGTTCTTGTTGTTGTTGCTACTATTATTATTGATGTTGTTGTTGTTGTTATTGCCGTTTTTGTTACTATTGTTATTGAGTTATGACGACTGTTAGCGGTGTTATCGCTGCTACTTGTTCTTATCATTTTTATTCTTGCTGTTGTTCCCGTTATTGTTAAATATTATGGCGGTAACGGCAGCGGCAGCGGTGGTGGTGGTGGTGATGGTGGTACTGTTGTTTGTATCGTTGCTGTTGTCTTCTGAGAAATTTCTTCTCAGACTCTGTTCATCAGCGCCCTAAACTGTTCTTATCCTGATGGTGTCTGCTGTGTCCCTGATCAGGAAAATGCTAAAATGTACAGAAAAGAATAAAGGAGATATCTTTAGACAAACCAAGCGCGAGAGGCAGAACCGTTACATTTGTACCGGTCCATTCTCTGGAGATTTGACCATAATTAATGCTCTTGGGACAGTACCGGGTACAGATAGTCGGCCCTATCATTAGTTTTGGCTGATGCGAACTGATTAGCGCCCCATCGAAGTCAGACTTCTTGCAACCCAGTCTCCGAGGTGAAGAAAGACATGGATAAATCTGCCGAGTATCGCAAACGTTTGTGCTTTTTGATTATATTATCGCATCAACTCAGTATTCAAAGGAACCATGAGCCTAAAGTTGTGTATTGAGTAGCCCTTGTTTTGATCCTTGAAAGGACCATCCAGCAACTTTTGATCAGAATATTTTTCTAACGTTTTGGGGAAAAAAATTCTCTACGATGTGGCTCTCAGCAGAAGTCTTTCTTAAAAGTATCCGTATTCGTCTGTATAAATTTCATCAAATTCTTGCTCCACTTCTGGAAAACTCAAAATTTGAAGAATTCGTCAGAGCGTAGTTGATTTTTTTACTATTATTTCCAGGAGATCAAATGATAACGTAAACTCATAGAGGGTCCTTCATTGGGTCTTAAGGTTTCAATTTGTTGCTGTTACTACAGTAATCGTTGTTATTGTTGAAGGCTGTAATCTGGATGAATTGCAAAAGCGTCAGACAAAATGCTTAACGGCATTCATTCTGGCTCTTTATTGTCTCGGAGATACTTATGGTAGTTGAAATGACATTAGCGTCTATTTCTAATTTCGGTACGTGGCGAAGCAATTAGCTGACCTCTGACTATAATTATGTATATAATTACAGAATATTTTATATATATATATATATATA
>NC_068983.1:86706200-86708700 GCF_001194135.2 Octopus bimaculoides
CACACACACACACACACACACACACACACACACACACACACACACACACACACACTTATACAAACAGTAAAGCAAAGGAGAAATCTGAAAGTGGCAAAGAACGGAAGACGTTAAAGTAAAAAATTGGCTCCTTATTGCAGTTGTTATAGTTGTTGATGCGCCGCGTAGAATGAATGACTGGTTAAATAAACAAACAAAATAAATAAGTAAACAAACAAACAAGAAGAGTTGCTTACTTCATTAACTTCCGTGTCATTGTGGGCGTGAACAGGTCACGTGTCATGTCACATGGCTGACAGATGGACGTAAAATACTTTGCACCTACAGAGGAGAAATAAAACACTAAAATGAAAAAAAAGATGGAGATTGGAAAGCAAACGTAGATGACAGCTATATGAAGGAGATGATAATGATGAGATTGATGATGATGACGACTACGACGGCGGCGGTGGCGATGATGATGATGATGATGCAGATGATGATGACGACGATGATTTTGGTGGTGGTGTTGGTGGTGGTAATCAGAGGACTACGACAATGACGACAACGACGATGACAATAACCATGGTAGGGGAATGTGCTTGAGTTTGGTGGAGTTAAGTTTGGGAAGACAGAAATAAACAATGATGACTGGATAAGGACTATAAAGATTTCTTACAGAAGCCGATGATGATGATGATGATGATGATGATGATGATGATGATGATGATGATGATGATGATATTGATGGGCAGTATAATAATAGAGCAATGCCAACGTCTCTCAGAGGAAAATACCGCTGAGGTCATATATGTCTTTCATCTTTTCGGGGGTCACAAAATGAAGTAACAGTCCTGACGAAATTGTTAAAGCCTTGGACAATTGCTGGGCAATGTTTGCTCCATCTCTTTTATGTTCTGAATCACTCAGTAGGTGTGATGAACTTGTCTGTGTGTAACTAACTTGATGAGTATCTTGTAAAAAAAAAAAATAATCCAAATCCAGCAGTAATGGATGATTTTATTCTCCCATTAAGATCCCGGCGCTTCTCAACGAAGTTGCCAGGAAACCAAATACTGCACTCAACGTTTCTGCCATATTAACAACCAGTTACTGGATCGTTATAAAAATATAAAAGTATCGTTTTATTTCTCAAACAATCTCGTAGTGTGTTACGTAGCTTGTGGATCCCAAATCCGTAACTTTGGTATCGATTACGGGTTGTCGCTGTTACACTCGTTGTTATTGTTTAGTTCCGAGTTTAGCACTAAAAGATTAGACCAATGATCAAAATATATCGAACTGTGATGATTATACGCACAGTAAATAATATATATATAATATATATATATTAGCAGTTCGGCAACAGAGACCAATAGAATAAGTACCAAACTTTAAAAAATAAGTACTGAAGTGGATTCATTCGACTAAAATAATTCAAGGTGGTGCCCCAGTATGGCAAGAGTCTCATGACTGAACCAAGTAAAGAAAAAAGATAGAAGATATTTTGAGCGAAAGTCCGTCAGACTTACTATAATCTTAAGCTGTAACACTTAATCTGTTGCTTGATTTAAAACCATTACTTGTCAATTGGATGCTTTTAACAGAGTCCCTTCTGTCACGAATATTTCAATTAGGTCCCAGACCTGTGGTTAACTATCTATGTCAGTGGTTCTCAACCGAGATCCATATGGCCCCCGAAGGTCCATATAAGATTTTGGGGTTTCACGCAACTAAATAGTAAATCGGAATCTGCAATAGTATTTTAAGGGCCCCTGAAAAAAGTTTGCTTTAGATGCGTATGTATCAAGAAACAGCTAGGTTTCTTTCTCTAACATTTTACACAGTTCAACCTACACAACTGGATGAGTGAATAACAAAATAGGTATTTTGAAAGAAGCTTCTATAAAACTAGTTTTAAACATTGAACGCCTATAGGGGGGTCCACCGGAATAAAACAGAAACAAAGGGGTCCATGGATAGAAAATAGTTGAGGACCCCTGATCTATGTGCTATGGCTTCTTGTTTCCCCGCCACCATTAATCTCGAAGGCCTTGAGAATAAAAAGTATATGGGGAAAAGGTCTTTCTCCTGTGAGTAAGCAATAAAAAAAATTTCACGGTCCATGCTAGCTCACAACTTTTCGGAGAAATAATATAAAGGCTGATTATGAAATCAGCAAACAGAAACTTCACCATCTGTACCCATGAAAAGACAAGAGAAACTAACAAAAGAAACCAGAAAGAGCCTTTGTCACATGCAGAACATGATTACTAAATGAAATGGCTATGTTTAATAAAATGCTCTGATGCTTACTTCCGTTGCTTTTGTTGTTGATTCTGTTTCTGAGAGATTTTATTTCAGTTTAACTCTATTATTAGCCATGAATTATCTCTGCAAATTATCATAAAAATTATTAATTAGGGCAATAATAGTTGTTTAAATTAAGAGACAATTAGTCACTAGAAAACAACGTGCTGCTCGTAGTATAGACTAAACTATACAACACACATGTTAAATA
>NC_068983.1:86711976-86712439 GCF_001194135.2 Octopus bimaculoides
GCGTGTGTGCGCGTGCGTGTGTGTGCGCGTGCGTGTGTGCGCGCGTGCGTGTGTGCGCGCGTGCGTGTGTGCGCGCGTGCGTGTGTGCGCGCGTGCGTGTGTGCGCGCGTGCGTGTGTGCGCGCGTGCGTGTGTGCGCGCGTGTGTGTGTGTGCGTTTGGGTGCGTGGGGTGGGAAGCTGGGTCGGCATTATATGTAGGTTAACCTAACAAGATAAAACAATATTTTAGATTAGTGTTTAGAATAAAAGAGAAATAAATTAAGGCACACATGGTGAGGCATTCATTAAAACTAAACAACTAATTAGCAGCTCCTATGTGGACATGCATGTACGTAGGTATGTATGCGTGAATATATATATATGTATTTGAATATATGTGTGTGTGTGTGCGCACAAATATATGTATATACATATATATATATATATATATATATATATATATATATATATATATATATATATA
>NC_068983.1:86715197-86716274 GCF_001194135.2 Octopus bimaculoides
TATATATATGTATATGTATATATATATATAATGTGTATACGCGCGCGCGCGCACACATACATGTTGTATAAATTAAGGGTAAAACAACTTTTTATCCTCACTCATTTATTACAATCAGTAGTGTAATTGCCATGCAATGAAAAAAATACTTATGTATTAATAATTGGGTTTTCTACCAGTAGTATATTGGACAAATATTATCCCTTAGTTGGTTGGATTAACAATCTCTAACTCTTTTGGAATTATATATATACACACTACACGTACGCGCTTTTAGGCATGCCGACCAGTTATGTCTCCTTCGTTATATATAAATATATATTTGCACATACATATACATGCACATGTGCGTGTATATGTGTGTGTGTTTGTGTGTGTGTATCAAATGAGACTGATAGAATAAGTACTAGACTTACAAAGTATAAGTCCAGGTTCGATTTGTTCAACTAATAGCCGCAGTCAAATGACTGAAACAAGTAAAAGAAAATATGTATATGTATGTATATATAAACTTCAAAGTCATTGTCACCACGCTTGTAAAAGAATTATATATATTGGCCGTGCAATAGAGGAAACACACACACACAGTGATTCATATATATATAATATCAGGGATAAAATTCAAAATTACGGGTAAAAACTAAATTAAAATCAATTTATTAAAAATTAAAATTAAATTAAGTTTTACAGTATAAAATATATAGAAATATGTAGTTTTAGGGAACAGAATTGGTTATGAAACACGTGTAGTCGTTTTATTATCTTTATCTTATGATATTTACTTTGTATTATATTATACTTATTTATTGTGCTTTTACTTATTAATTTTTCTATATGAGACAGTGGATTTTCATCGATGAACCTTGGTTCTTTTCCCTAAAACTATATATAGAGAGAGATGTACTTCCATAGCAAGTGACCTGATCTGAGATCGTGTACTGGAACGAAAACAATTGCAGCGTGGAAGGTGTTTATAAGCCATTTAAAATAACACACAAAAGCCGTCAGATTCACTTCAACATTTAAATTTAATTTGTCAAAATATTTTTGTCGCTTTGAGACCGCGACCTGTTCACT
>NC_068983.1:86717075-86722523 GCF_001194135.2 Octopus bimaculoides
CAGAAATACGGCTATTTTTGAAACTGGCTAACTTTAAATTTCGCGCGCTGTAGTAGTTCGCCGCGCAGCCGCTTTGTCTTCTTTTACTGAAGTTGGTACGATGTGTCTAAACAATTTTGTTCTTTATTTTTCTAAGTGGATCAATTATACTCTGCTTCAAAAGTGTATTTTTTGTACCTGTATCTCTTAAATTTTTTGTTAACATTTTTTGTTAACTCTGTATAATATTTGTTTTAGAAAATGATAATAGCAGACCCTCAGCTTACTCAAGAAATGAAAAGGCATGCTGTTATTGTTGTTATAAAGGCTGAGCATAGAGATTTAGAAGTATCTCGATTTTTAAAAGTTGCCAGATCTTTCGTCTACAAAGTTTGTAAGGAGCTAGAGAATAAAGATGGAAACGTATCACCAGTACCAAGGCATAAAAAGCATTCTAAACACTGTGAAATCAGAACTCCTGAATTTATCCAGACCATTGATTACAATCCCAGAAAATCCATGAGGTCAATTGCAAAAGATCCCCAGAAGTTGTCCACAAAGACATCAGATATAAGTTTTATACGATGAGGAAAGGTCAATTTGTCAGAAAAAGCAGAAGAAAATCACTACATCAGATCTAAAAGATTCATAAACAAACTGAAAAATCCAGCAGAAGAAGATTTGATCTGGTTTTTCTCAAACGAGAAAAACTTCGACCAAGATCAAAAAGTTAACAGAAGAAATGACAGATGGTTATGTGCAGACAAAATTTCCTGCAACTGTTATGGTTTTAGGGGTTGTCAGCAATGAAGGACATGTGATGCCTCTTTACTTCTTTTCACAAGGCCTTAGAGTCAACTCTGCTGCCTACATTGAGGTCCTGGAAATGATAGTCAAGTCCTGAATAGACAGTGTATGCAATGGAAGGCCATATGTGTTTCAGTAAGACACATCACACATGGCTCTAGTAACACAAGAATGAATGGTTGAAAATTTTCATGATCACATAACCCCTAACATTTGGTCTCCTAATTCCCCAGATCTCAATCCATTGGATTATTACATGTGGAGAGTTGTTGAGAGAGAGGTCAATGAACACGCCCATAACACCAATGATTCTTTGAAAGCTGCCATAGTCAGAGTAATGTCCAAAATGAACCAGGACCACTTGATTCGAGCATGTAGTTGATTTAGATCTCATATAGAAGCAGTTGTTGAAGGTGGATTTATTGAATAACATTATAGAAAAGAAGGCTTATTTTTATCCTCATAGCATTTTTTTGATAAATAAAGTTGTAATCTGTTACTATATATCTGTTGCTGTTTTTTTATAAACATAAATCTGTCCTCAAATATCTTACATGTCCTGTACATATGTAAGATCCTAGAGGGCCCCGCTCCCAACTATGTACCCTTCTCCCTTTGTTTTCTCTAGTTTGTAGATCTTGAAACCAACACTTAGCTTTAAGTTTACACTCACTAACTGTATAATTTTTGGTTGCTTTCAGTAGTAGAAGTATCTACCCCATGGTACCTTTGTTTCGTTTCGATTCTAGATGGACCTACAATTACAAGAATCACGTGTCATGACTTCTGTACACTGCATAGCGCCTCTGACAAAACGCGAACCAATACTTTATTGAAATATTAAGCAATATTTTATTGAAACAACCAGCAACAATATTTCTGTTGGTCCTGTCAAGTTGCCAGAAGGTGATAGGTCTTCGCTCCTCTGCTTGCAATATATCGGATGCAGGTTGCATCGTTAACCTGCTAGAGAAAATGTTCTCTTGGGTTTAAAGCATCGCAGTAACGTCCGTTCGTACGGAACAGTAATGTTGAAGTGGCTACAAACATTACTTGCTTTCATCTCTTACAGAGATTTTATAACTAGCTGCTTTTCATGCACATAGTTTGGGAATAAGAGTTAGGGTCCCAACTGGATCTATAGACTCCGCGTTGTCATAGGAATAAAATGTTTGACAAGTTTAACAAAATAAAAGAGCAAAAGCAATATGGTAAAACGATTGTAGGGACTGACGATTTGTCTGCAAATGTTATTATTGGAGCCCACTTAAACAGGCAAGTTATTGTTGATCCCAAGTCGGCACTAATTGAGCAACTCTGTGGTCATAGGAATTCCATCCATGACCATCTGATATGTGTCTTGGGCATTGCATATCCAGGAGTACATTAACTAATGTGCCTATTCCTTTTGAAGACGCTAGGGTGCCATATAAAGGAGCTTTGGTTATTGTTCATGTCAAGACAATTAGCTACGTACAGGTACAGTTTTTGTTCACAGGAACGAGATTCACTATTGATAGAGTCATATAAAATTGAGTATTATGAGAAAGAAATAATGTGAATGCGTTATTTATGAACAGATGTATTTTTCAAGAGAAGAAAATTGTATTTATCAAATGAAGAGAGATGTATTTACAAGAGGAACAGAAATGTAGTTATCAAGGGGGTGGAAATATATTTATCATGAAAAAAGAAACATATTGAACAAGTAAACAAAAATGTATTCATATATACTAAAAGTAAAATCCAAAAGTCAGCTATCGAGAGATCAGATAATTCGTTATCATAGGAACAGAAATCTATTGACCAAGAGAACATAAATGTATTTATTAAGAAAAGAGAAGTGTATATATTAGGGAGACAGAAGCACAGGCGTCAAAGGAGCAGAAATTCGTTTATCATGAGAACTGAAATGTTTAATAAAGTGCATAGAAATGCATTTATCAAGGTAACAGAAATGTATTTATCAAAACTACACAAATATATGTATCAAGGGTGCAAAAATGCAATTTATCAAACGAACAGAAATATCTATGCCGGGATCTGAAATGTATTCATCATGAGAATCGATTGGACAAAAATGTTTATTTATCAAAGGAACAGAACTTTCTGCTGGAGTTAAAACAGAAGTCTTTATGGTGTGCTTTGAGTAAAATTTCGTCTATTTAATAATCAAATTTCCATGGAGTCCTGATAGTTGATGTCACTAGACGATGATCTTCCGTCTTAAGAACAATGTCGTGTTTGAGGCGTCACAGAAATTAGCTGGATTGAATCTATGGCTGATATACGAATATAGCATGAAGAATTATAACAGTTATAATGAACTAATAAGAAAACTGCTCTACATTCACTCACCCTGTAAAAATTACAGCCAAATTTCCTTCAAACAACCCTTACTGTCTTAAGAGAAAAGTAAGGGCACACTGTATAATTAAGTCCTAAACACACCATGTTTGAATAAAAGGCGAGATGCTCATAGCTGGAATGTCTTTGATCATAGGTCTGAAAAGGGCTGAACGTGAGTCAAAGTAGTATCATGTTTGTTATAAGACACTAGTATCAGTGAGCTCAAACACGGCACCCATCTGCGGTAAGGAGTAACTTAGGGAGACTTTATTTCACTAGAAAGAAGTTAATAGTCCAAAGCTGACAAGAACTGATGGGAGCCGAAGTAACAGCATCAAGGTAAAAGTCTGACAGTGGAAATAATTACTTATCTCCTTATAAGATCTTTTTCTTTATTATTTTTATCAGTGTATTTCGTACATTTGTCTGAATTTAGTTGGTTGACAAAGATGATACCTCTTTTCTCGCAATTTATTCCTATTTTGGCGAAATGTAATCTATGTTGTTGTCCAGCTTTGTTATGAGACCTAACTGTGTTCTCCAACTGCTGTTATAGATTACAACATAAAGTAGTGTCACCTTAAGGCATGGAGACACTGGCCAGTTATCGGGTGTCTCATGGGTCTAGGGACCCAATTCTGATTTATATATCCTGTGGCTTACTGTCAATAAAAACTGTAAGGCCCGTTGCAATAATTTACTCGAGCATCTGTTAATGCTGCTAAGACGGCCCTGTTGTGAGGTACAGGAGATTAATGAAAATAGGACTAATATAATACAGGTGAGATTAAATCAGTTTTCTACGATGTAATTGTGCTTATAATAAAATAGCTTTTATATCAGCTCCCAAGATGAATGGTTTCGCTTTTATATAAATGTTTGATTTTTTTTTTATCAATTACTTGTCTACTTCCGAACATTTAGCAGTGTAACTTCCTATTTAATAATTAAAAGATTTCTAAAAAATTATAAACTTAGATTTTAATAATGTTTATTTATTTTCCTTACTTGTTTGTTTATGTATGTATGTATGTATTATGTATGTATGTATGTATGGGGAGAATTCACAAAAAAAAAAGACGAAGACAGGTGGTGTAGACAACAAACGTTTCGAGCCTACGCTCTTCCACAGAAAGGAACACAGAAAGAAACAAGGAGAGAAAATAAAGAATGTGTAGTGGCTAGCGATCTAACATGGCGAATTACATATATATACATATATTACATACACTGGCATACATACATATGTATATATATATATATATATATATATACATATATATATATATATATATATATATATATATATATATATATATATATATATATATGCATGCATATATATATATTCATATATGTGTTTGTGTGTGTGCATATATACACGTACACACACACAAACACATATATACATAGATACATACATATATATATATATACACACACGCGTGCGCACACACACGTGCACACACACACACACACACACACATACAAACACACATATATACATGCACACAGGTGTGTGTGTGTGTGTGTCTGTATGTGTAGTATGTAGGGTTTTGAGGTGCGTGGAACCATCCGTTAGACAGTGTTGTACCCAGGTCTAGTCAGACCTAGAGTAGTAGCTCCTGTTAGGATCCCAGTTACGAGTGAATTGGCAACTGAAATACTGGCCCCTAGTTCTCATTAGAACTTCTTTTAAGGAGGAGGTGAATTTGTATTTAAAAAATGCTTGAGGTGCAATTGGTTTATGGTAGTTTCAACGTCTGTTGTGCTACTGGGTTTTTTTGGCTGATGGCGCCGAAAAGTGGTTTCAGTGCTGTGCAACACTTTATCCACTCAAAACAATTTTACGCGCAGGAACGTCTTAGACTACCAAAATATTTGCATGGACTTGATGAGTTTAGGAAGTGGTTTTACTCGGTCACTAGTTGACTTGCGCAGACAGACAAGCAGGCAGACAGACAAGCTGGCAGACAGACAAGCAGGCAGGTAAATGGACAAACAGGTCGACAGGTGGACAGATAGGTAGTTAGTTAGTTAGTTAGATAGATAGATAGATAGATAGAAAGATAGATAGATAGATAGAGAGAGAGAGAGAGAGAGAGAGAGAGAGAGACTGACAGACAGACAGACAGATTATTTACACACCCATCGCATTGGATTCGTTCGGTTGGATGGTGGTACACGTCAGAGGGTGAGAAATCTTATGGTGACTAACAGCCTGTTACTTTGTAAAATATTGCCGTGTTCAACCGGACGACAGAACAAAACCGATGTCCAGGATTTTGTATATATCCCTCTCTCTCTCCGTAT
>NC_068983.1:86723508-86727409 GCF_001194135.2 Octopus bimaculoides
TATATATATATATATAATTTCGCGTATGCGCATAGTTTGTTTATGACTTTGTCGACTACACAGTATAGTAGGGTCAGTTGGGCACTGTCTGTGACAAAAACAGCACCATAATGCAATTTACTCTGCCAGAAATTTGGAAACGACATTTTGTATTGCTTGGCATTCGCGCCGGAAGCTCCAATACGAAGATTTCAGAGTGTTTGGGTGTCAATCTGAGGACAGTGCAGAGGATTCGGAAAGAGTTGAATGAGTCTGATGGTGTTTACAAAGATACGACAGCTCGGAAAACTCACTCTGATCGTTCTGATAAGAAAAGAACTCCTGAATTTGTTGGTGAGATCCAGGCCACGATTGACAACGAATCCTCCAAGACAATCAAGTCCATCGCCAGGGACATGGGAGTGTCTGAGTTTTTTTTTATCAGGGAGGTAGTGCATGAAGACATTCGGTATTCCTCATGCAAGATGAGAAAGGGCCAATTTTATCTCAAGCCCTCAAGACAAACTCAAGCATCCCCTCCAAACGAACATGCTTTGGTTTTTCTCAGACTAGAAAAATTTCTGTCAGGATCAAATGGTGAGCACACAAAGCAACCGTTGGCTTGCCGTGTCCCTAAAACTTATACCGAGAATGATAAAAATCAAACATCCAGTCAACATCATGCTGTTTGGAGTGATCACTAGTGATGGTGATGTTATGCTTCCATTCATCTTCCCACATGGCCTCAGACTCAACACAGAGGCCTACATCAAGTGCCTGGAGGAGTTAGTGCTGCCCTGGGTGAAGAGGGTGGCTGCTGGAAGCCCCTATGTTTGGCAACAGGACTCTGCTCGATGCCACACAAGCAGGAGAACCCAGTCATGGCTGTCAGACAATTTCTGCGACCACACCACCCCTAACTTTTGGTCACCTAACTCCCCAGACTGCAACACCCTTGATTGTTATGTGTGGGGCGCAGTTGAGCGAGAGACCAATAAAACTTGTAACACCAATGATGAACTGAAGGCAAGGATTATGGCAGCATCTTCCAGCTTAAACAAGGAGACCGTCCAGAAGAGTTGCAGGAAATTTCGAAATTGTCTGGAGGCTGTGGTTGAAGCCCATGGTGATTTTATTGAATAAATTTACTGTTTAGTATTCAAGATATTTTTATGTAATTTTGGTAAATATATCTGTTAAAATGAGACGTCAGTGTTATTTTCATTTTTGCGTAATTTAGACGTAATTTAGCACTTACCTTGTCGGAGTTTTCCGTCTAACCTCGATATGGGATTGATTAATAAATTTTGTTAATCAATCTGCATTTTAAATACAACACAAGTTTATGCGAGAGACGAGTAATGAATTGTGCTTCGCTACAATCAGTCGACTGATCCTATTACAATATTACATGTGTGTGTGTATACATACATACATACATACATACATACATACATACATACATACTAGACATGTAACGAATGCTCCCCACAGAACTAGCTAGGTGCATAACACTTTTAACTAAGCCTCGAACCATCAATTTCAAAAGTTTTTGATTTTTTATTTATCATTTATTTTGTTATGTAAAGAATGAATTAATTCAATGATTAATATCATTTTAATTTTTCTCCTGTGAAACAGAAGTTAGCAATCTGTGGCTTAACACTGAAAAATAACAATGGGAAAGACTTAACCTTCCAACTTAAAAAACGATTGAAAACAACAAATGTATGGAAAAAAAATTGATTAAAAGAAAAAAATTAAAACTATAAAAGATTAAATTATCGAAAATTCTTTCACTTTAGATAAATATAAGCGAAATGAGAAATCAACCACCAGAATTACATCAACAAGAAAACAAAAAAAGGCAAATTAAAGGGATTAGACAATGAAAGATAGGGGGTGTCAGGCAAGCCCCCACCAAGACGGGCTGGATGCTGAATACGGCGACCGGAAATTTAACCTCACTACAGCTCACATATGTCACGTCCGACCGGGACCGATCGATCTCAGGTTCAAGGAGCTTTATGGTTGGGATGATCTGTTGAACATTCCCAACTTGCGACTCGACTGAACCATCCAGGGTCATGTCATCCAACTATATGACATTGAAGGGTGGGTGGACAGAATGGGCAACATCATCGACAGCCAACACGAAAAGGAGCGACGGGACAGTGTCACCTTGCTGGACGCCTGCAGCTTAAGTGACCCTCTTCTCAGCAACCATCAATACTTCTCATCGTTACTCTTATCATTACTCTCATCACATCCACATTATCTCACTCACTTTTACCCAGTGCACTTTTTTCTTTTATCCTTTTATTTGTTTCAGTCATTTGGCTGCGGCCATGCTGGAGCACAGCCTTTAGTCGAACAAATCGACCCAAGTACTTATTCTTTGTAAGCCTAGTACTTATTCTATCGGTCTCTTTTGCCGAACCGCTAATTTACAGGGACGTAAACACACCAACATCGGTTGTCAAGCGATGGTGGAGGGACAAACACAGGCACGCAAATGCATACATACATATATATATATATATATATATATATATATATTCTACTCTAAGCACAAGGCTCGAAATTTGGGGGAGGGAGCCAGTCGATTAGATTGGCCCCAGTACGCAACTGGTACTTAATTTATAGACCCCGAAAGGATGAAAGGCAAAATCGACCTCGGCGGAATTTGAACTCAGAACGCAAAGACAGACAAAATACCGCTAAGCATTTCGCCTGGCGTGCTAACGTTTCTGCCAGCTCGCCGCCTTATACATATATACATATATGAAATGTAACGTGTCTTGAATGGCACAACAATGCTGAGTGGACTTTAATAATTGTTATAGTTTAATTATCCATATAAGAATTTCTTCTTCAGATATCGCTGACTCGATCAATTCCTAGCAATTTCTGAAGAAGGAATTTTATATTCCGAAATATCATTATATCAGACTATGGATAATTAGATTATAACAGTTATTGTAGTCCACTCTGCATTGTTGCGAGGATGACATTCCAAAGGCTGGAGCAGTTTGAATGGGAAACGATTCCCTAACCACCATATTTGCCGGACATCGCCCCATCTGATTATCATTTATTTCGCAGTCTTCAAAATCATTTGAACAGAAAAATATGAACTCTGTAGATGAGATTAGAACAGCACTGGAGGAGTATTTTTTCCTAATGGACAAGTGAATTTTGGAAGAGGGTCTTGCAAGTCTACCAAAGAGATGGAAGGGCATTGTAGAAAATGAAGGAGAGTGTATTTTAGATTAAAAAAGAACTTTGTATATCTTAATTTTGAAAAATAAAAGAAGCATAAAAAAATTGCATTATTTATGGGATGACCCAATATATTGTTTTAGTACCAATGTCATATCGCGGTGGAAAATGGTGCCTTAATGACATTAGGACAGCTGTTGATTATATCTGATACTCGCCACAGAAATGTGGAATAATCGTCACTTGCGGTTCCATCTTGGGATTTTAAAGGCTTCGCATTCTCGTGTGTTTGAGAAAAATTTAGAAGTTACTTCCTGGTCTAGGACTGCGAAACTATACTCTTCAAGACGTGATGTGAGGTAGCGGCAGCGAATTCAGGGAAGGTTATACTTCGTATAAGTATTGTCATCTTTTTCTAGTTCACGGGAAATACGCAAGGCCTGTGGCCTTGTAGTTAGCGTGCTGCATGCACAATCGTGAGATCGTGGGTTCTGTTCTCGGACCGAGTAATGCGTTGCGTTCATGAGCAAAACACTTCATCTGTCTGTTCTGTGATCACTTCGACCTTTGACGTGTGTCAAACCGTGCACCTGTACAAGCAATGTCTATTTAATGAAGAGAGTACAGAACAAACATTTGACCACAATAAACAAATCACCTGTGCAGGTTGTTCATATATATATATATATATATATATATA
>NC_068983.1:86728152-86728830 GCF_001194135.2 Octopus bimaculoides
ATGACTGCAGAGCAGTGAGAGAAATAAATAAAGAAACGTATACAAAATAATAAAAGAAAGAAAGAAAGAAAGAAAGAAAGGAAAGAAAGAAAGAAAGAAAGAAAGAAAGAAAGAAAGAAAGAAAGAAAGAAAGAAAGAAAGAAGGAAAGAAAGAAAGAATGAAAGAAAGAAAGAGGAAGAGTAAAAAATAAAAATGAAAACCGTATAATAAAAGAAAAACCAACAAAGAAAAGAAGGAAGTATGTATAGTTGTGACCGGCACAGTAGTAGATTTAATCAAAATCTGTTGATGGTGATATCATGATGGATAGCTTTGTTTCCTAGGAGAGGACATAGATTTAGTATTTGATTATTTAGAGTAAAGCACGACCTACAGTTGCAGCCAAAAAGAGTCCTGCTGAAATCAACCGCCGCTCCTAAAGCAGAGGGTGTGTCATATTTATTATCTGAAAGCTAAACATATTTCAAAGCCTCAGAACAATTTTAAACGTCGCCATAGCGTTTGATAAAAATATTAAAAAGTTTTTATTTATGTTGTACTTAGATCACATTAAATCATATACTATATCATGTTTGGACTGAATAATGCCTTGTATTCGTCAAGATTTATTTTTGTTTACATGTGTGTGTGTGTGTGTGTGTGTGTGTGTGTGTGTGTGTGTGTGTGTGTGTGTGTGT
>NC_068983.1:86728852-86736773 GCF_001194135.2 Octopus bimaculoides
GTTTTGATTAGTTTTGTTTTCTGAATGATCAATGAATCTTTTTTTTTTTCCTTTTCAGCTTTACCTCTAAGAAACATGCCGAAATCTAAAAACTCTTGAAGATTATTATTATTATTATTATTATTATTATTATTATTATTATTATTATTATTATTATTATTACTATTGCGTATTCTAAGACATCCTCCCTTCACGTTCCCACTTCCCGCCATTACCATTTAGGCGGTATATTGAGTAACGGTGTCGTTGACTCAGTAGAAAAACAAAAGAATAGGAATATGTAAGGATACACATATATATGTGTGTGTGTATGTGTGTGTGCATGTGCGTGCGTGTGGATGTATGTATGCATATATACATGTATATATGTATATATGTATGCATTTATATGTATGTATATATGTATGTAAGTTTTTTTTGTTTGCTAGTTTTTTTTTTATGTAGCTTTCATAGCATTTCAGGCACATATCACTTACGGTATGTTAAAGAAAAAACATATGAAATGAAAATTCTGTTTGAGAACATCACTTGATCTTAGCTAACTCAATATTAGAGCCACTCTTAATTTCTCTTGGTTAAAGTGTAATGCACCTTTAAATATTTGCACCTTTAAAAAGGCGGCGAGCTGGCAGAAACGTTAGCTCGCCGGGTGAAATGCTTTGCGATATTTCGTCTGCCGCTACGTTCTGAGTTCAAATTCCGTCGAGGTCGACTTTGCCTTTCGTCCTTCCGGGTACGATAAATTAAGTACCAGTTACGCACTGCGCTCGATGTAATCGACTCATCTCCAAACTGCCGTTGTGGCAAAAATTTGAAATGATTATTATTACTGCGAAAGCGAAGGCGGCGAGCTGGCAGAATCCCTTTGTCTGTCCTTGTTTGTCCCCTCAATGTTTAGCCCCTTGTGGGCAATAAAGAAATAAGAAACGTTAGCACGCCGGGCGAAATGCTTAGGGGTATTTCGTCTGTCCTTATGTTCAAATTCCGCCGAGATCGACTTTGCTTTTCATCCTTTCAGGGTCGATAAATTAAGTACCAGTTGCGTACTTGGGTCTATCTAATCGACTGGCCCCCTCCCCCAAAATTTCGAGCCTTGTGCCTCGAGTAGAAAAGAATATTTGCACCTTCAAAAGACAGAAAATAAGTTGAAAAACAACATTTTCTTCACTACATCTTTCTAATTTACTCATACATGTTATACTTACCTCTTCCCCACCACTATAATTGAAGTCACGAAGTCACGAAATCGAATTCCATTTTGGTGATTGAATTCTTGCTAACATCTACAAATATCGGGCGGTCGGCCACTAAACCGACAACTCGACAGAGCGTGCTCTGTGAGGAGGGTGTTTTTCTTCCTATTTGGCTACCCTACAGGATGAAAACAAGACCTGTCTGAGGGCGGATAAACTTTGAGGTGTCAACAGCGATCCAAATACTATTTCTTTAGATGAAGATATTACCACTTTAGACAGCAGTAATAATAATTATGAATACCCCGAAGACAAAAAATAACAAAGAATGTTTTCATGGGAATAAATCTAGTATAGAAGGAAAAGGGTCTCTTTAGCTTTGACTGGCAACCCCATCTCGATAAAAAATACTGGTAGTTGTGATGCCTCACTAACATAATCCTCTTTATGAGTGACATGCTAAATAAAAATTATCACGACTGCGTTCATGAGACCCAAAGCCCGAGCGAAGGCTTCTTGCAGGGCAAGTGTTCCACTGCACAGCAGGGTGAACCTGACCATTATCCAAATACTGCTACAAAGATTAGGAGAAAATGAACTAAAAAAAACAATGAAGTGTAATAGAATGCTATTACAGAGCCTATCAAAGTTGGATACAACAAAATAATGCATAAAATTTGGACATGCTCCCTATCACAGAGCTAAGACTTCTAAACCAAAAATATTTAGGTTTAGGCAGTGGTTATCCCAGTTGGAACTGGAGGAGATCCACACAATAATGAAAGTGTGTGAACATGACTACGCTGAACACTGAGAACAAAAAGCAGAACAAGAAAAGGGATTAGTAGAGAGACCAATAAATTCCGACAAAAGAAACAGCTGCCCGGGCGAAGGCAAAGTTTAGTTTGTGGAGGAAAAGACTGTTACAGAGACAGAAAGAAGCTTACTACTGCATCTAAATGGGACAGGAAATAGCGAAAGAAAGAGGCTTCCAGCTCTGAGAGGAATCTAAAGAAGAAAACTATATAAAATAGTGAAAAAGTGGATGAACTGTTAAAGAAAATCTACATCGAAAACATAACATACCTAAACAACCTTATATATCTTGCAGCTTCTGCCGCAGTGCAAATTCTTGGGGTTAAAACTTAAAGAAAAACATTGGACAAAGCCCCATGTGAGAACGAAGACTTGGGAACCAAACTGAATAGCTCAAGAGGGATCTTGAACGGATACATGCAATCATAGAAAGAAGAGAGTGAGAAATAGACACAGGAAGGAATTACAAAGGACTGTAGGTAATTAAAGAACTAAGGCTAAAAAAAATTCAAAGCAGCGTCGGATAAAAAAAGAGAAACAGATACTAACAAAGAACAAATTAGTACCAGCTGAATAGTCTTTCCAAGAACCTCGAAAAAACTTAATAAACGATTAAACAATGAAGTGGTACATAAAAAGAATGACATGCCATATGCGGAAGCGGCCAGAAAATTTTAAGTATAAATCTAGAGCAAAAAAGTCCAACATAAAAGCAGACTGGTTGAGGGAGTTTAAAAAAGAAATGGAAATTGGAGTGACACAAGAAAATATACCACTCACAGATAAGAAAGTACAAGAGATGATCAAGAAAGTACAAGAGATGATCAAGAAAGTACAAGAGATGATCAAGAAAGTACAAGAGATGATCAAGAAAGTACCAAACTGGAAAATCCCCGAACTGGATATTGTCTTGGATTTCTGGATCAAAAATCTCCCATGTGTACATTGATATCTACGACCATTTTTACTGACTGTTTAGAAAATGGAAAAACCAACATGGATGACAAAAGGAAGGTAAGTGCTAATACAGACGGACAAAGAAAAGATAGAATAAGTCAACTATTATAGACATTTTACTTGTTTACCATTACTCTGGAAACTATTAATTGGTCTGTGTTGGCAAAAGAGTGTATTGAGATATTAGCCGAATATGTGACTTCAAAATAACAAAAAAGTAATAGGAACACGAACCAGAAGCTGTGATAAAAAATGAGAATAACAAGATTTTGTGGGATTTCCCCATAATGACTGACCATACTACTGAAACAAGAAGACCAGATATGATTATAGAGGACAATATAAGCAGTGTAAGATCATAGATTTTGCAATTTCGTATGATAGCAGAGCCGATACCAAAGAAATTGAAAAAATTGGGAAATATCAGGATCTAGCCAAAGAGCTGAGGAGACTATGGAAGACTAAGACACCAATTATTCCAATGGTAATCGATGCACTTGGCACAACACTCAAAATGCTACCAAGAAGATTGAAAGAGATTGGAACAGAAACCCGCATTTCGACCTACGGAAAAGTACCATCCTATATTCTTCAAGGATCTTAAGGAGGATTCTTGAGATTTGAGGAGGCTTATTGCCACCAAACTTCAAGATAAAATCCCTGCCAAGTAAATTAGCATGTCCTAATAAAATAATAATAATAATAATAATAATAATAATAATAATAATAATAATAATAATAATAATAATAATAATAATAATAATAATAATAATAACGGTTTCAAATTTTGGAACAAGGCCAGCAGTTTAGAGGGTGGGGGTAAGTCGACCCTAGTTCTCAACTGGTACTTACTTTATCGACCTGTAAAGGATGGAAAGCAAAGTCGACCTCAGAGAACTTTGAAGTCAGAATGTAAAGACGGATGAAGTGCTGCTAAGTAGTTTGTCCGGCGTGCCAATGATTCTGCCAGCTCACCACCTTCTTAATAGTAAGCTTTTCTACTATAGGTACAAGGCCTGAAATTTTAGGGTAAGGGGGCTAGTCGATCACATCGATCCCAGTGCTTAACTGGTGCTTATTTTATTGATCACGAAAAGAAGAGAAGCAAAGGATGAAAGGATGAGAGGCAAAGTCGAACTCGGTTAAACTCAGAAAGAAAAGACGGAGCAAATATTGCTGAGCATTTTGTTTGGCGGGTTAACGATTTTACCCGCTCGCCGGCATAATGATAATGATAATCTTTTCTACTAAAGGCACAAGGCCCGAAATTTGTCTTTTGTAGGGAGGGACTAGTCGATTATATCGATGCCAGTGTTTCACTGGTACTAAATTTATCGACCCTGAAAGGAGGAAAAGCAAAGTCGACCGCAGCGGACATTGAACTCAGAACGTAAAGGACGACATGCCGCTAAGCATTTTGCCCGGTGTATAAACGATTTCGCCAGCTCGCCGCTTTAGATAATAATAATAATAATAATAATAATAATAATAATAATAATAATAATAATAATAATAATAATAATAAAAACAAAAAAGCATCATACTCAGTAACAAAACAGGCAAAGGAATATATATGTGAATTCCAAATACAACAAATCCCAGAATTAGACGTACTGGAAACAAGCACAGAAAAAAGCTAAGCGTATGAAAACCCGTACTAAAACTGCTGCCTTAGATATTCTTATTGATACATGGCAAGAAAATCTTCTCAATGACAAATACCCATAGAGAGCTAATATTGCCGATGTTGACAAAGCCCGTACCCATTAATAGTTAGCGTCTTCTGGCTTAAAATCAGAAACAGAAGGTTTATCATAGCAGCCCAAGATCAATGCCTACCTACAAGGAACTACCAAGTCAACATATTAAAGAACGGCAGTAGCCCAACATGTCGTGTATGTAAGCAACAAAATGAAACCATTGATCATGTTGTTTCCATGTGCAGTCTTCTTGCGCCAATAGAGCATCTCAACAAGCATGATAGTGCAGAACAATATATTCACTGGGTAATTTGCAAAAACCTGGACCTGTTCCATACTAAAAGCTAGTGGGAACACAAACCACCTCCAGTGCTTCAAGATGGTCACATCTCACTCCTCTGGAACTTCACCGTTCAAACTGGGAGAAAGATAGATGCGAATAGGCCTGACATTATTTTGAAAGATTTCAGACAAAAATCATGCCTGCTCATTGATATGACTATCCCAGTTGACATAAATGTATCTGTCAAGACCTACCAAAACCTGAGCAAGTATAAAGATCTTGAAATAGAAATTGGCAAAATGTAGATCCTCAAAACTAGAACAATACCTGTTGTCATAGGTGCCCTAGGAATGATAGCAAAAGGGGCTGATTTCTACCTAGCTCAGATATCAGGAAACCTCAAAATGGCATAAATTCAAAAGATAGTGACAATATCCGACGTAAAATATTGTCTAGGTAATCTCAAATTTTAAAACAAACTCATAATTTTCTTGTGTTTTCTTAAACCAAATATATGACACCCAAGGCATAACACCAACATGAACTTCTAACTCGTTGTCTCTTGAGGTCTCTGGGTGAGACTTGGAGCCAACCTGTACAAATACAAAGCAAAAGTCAAACATAGAAGAAGAAGAAGAAGAAGAAGAAGAAGAAGAAGAAGAAGAAGAAGAAGAAGAAGAAGAAGAAGAAGAAGAAGAAGAAGAAGAAGAAGAAGAAGAAGAAGAAGAAGAAGAAGAAGAAGAAGAAGAAGAAGAAGAAGAAGAAGAAGAAGAAGAAGAAGAATCTTTCAACTATATGCACAAATCTGAAATTTTGGGTGTGAGGTTTTCTGATTTCATCGGTCCCAGCGCTTAATTGGTAGTTATTTTACCGACCCCAAAAAGGATGAAAAGGAAAGACGATCTCCGGTAGAATCTGAACGTAATAATAATAATAATAGGCTGAAATGAATGCTAATTGGTATTCCTGAATGAAAACACCATGTAACAGGCATATAGGAATTCAAGGCCGTGATCTCGTATGCAGTTTCGTCTTAATTACTTCCAAAGTGCAAATGAAGTGTAAAACAAATCTTTGAAGAAAGGTGGGTGGCTGAAAGAAAGACATACACCTGTCAGTTAATTGCTGTCATAAACAACAATTAATTGCCTTGTATAAAACCAGATAATAATAACAAGCAAAAGGAAATCTCTCACAAGCAAACATTGTAAGTTATTAAACAAGAAATCTAAAGCTAGACAGACACTAAACTGAAATTATTGCTGTACAACAAATGAGGGTGTAAGCAATATAACAATGTAATGAATGTATGCAAAATAAATAAACTGAAACCAGTAACTCAAAATAAATATTACATAACACAAAACAGTAACACATAAGAGTTAGTGATAAGGAAGATTCAGGTCAAATTATATACTTATATGTAAAGTCTTCGCTAAACTTCTAAATATCTAGGCTTATCTACAACACCTGCAGAACACTACCTTAACACTGTTCTATAGAAATACTTTCATTCCTACTCAGTCCGGACAAATATAAAAGACACCGAACACACATGCAGCCAAACAACAGCAGTGATCGATACATGGCCTACAGCTAATTCTCTTTCAAGCAGCTACCATATCCCTGCATTTAAAGTTGCATTTGAAGTCGAAGTTTAAGCACGAACTCGACCTGAGAGCACTAATTATATGGACCTATTATCGTATTACAAACAATATATTCCCCGCTCTATTGCAGCATAAATAACCATATCTATTCCAAACAATGCTTGGATACGACAGCCAGAGATAATTACTGATAAATAGCAGCTGTTACATGCCGATCTTGTTCACCTTTGTTTGTCTCTGTGTATACATGAACGGATTAAGTAGGAGAGAAAATGCAACATACTCAGACTACTGTATTACAATTCACATGACAAACAGTTGTATGTTGGAATGTACCACTCAACTGCTGGTACTTCACTTCACTTGTGGTACAAAACCATAATAACAGTGCAGTTAACATTTCACTTCACTTACGTCGAGAACGACATGAACGTCACAATCCTACTATTCCTCTTTTTCTAAAGTTACAGAACATTTCTATAAAAGAAATGCAGTAGTTATTAATATTCGATAGAGTTGGCGCAAGTAGTAGAGCCAGGTCAGGTACTTTATAATAACCTAACTCTCGTTTTCAGTGTTGCATCTTGGATCTTGTGTTTAGAAAGTTGCCAAAATTATGCTTCCTTCGAAAACAAGACTCAAGATTTTTTCAAAACACTAACACTTTGACAAGGATTTACTGAAATACGGGCATTCATTGCCACTACTTGACTAAACACTTCGTATCTTTTTGTACAGCTGAGCTAATTTTCATCTTTCCAATACGATACCTCTGAACTTTCTATGTATTTAAATTTATTCATTGATTAATATATGCACGCTTTCTAAGACAGTAATCTACAACCATACAGTAATCGATTTTCCTCAAATCCATTATACCTAGTAACCTTCCTGATCACCTTTCAGACTTGCCCCTTTATTATTTCCGTCACTTTTATCTTCAAGGGTTCTCTACCCCTTACTCTTTCTTGCTCTCTCTTTCACATCTTTCCTCTTCAACTTTCTCTATCTAGCCATTTTTATTTTCCTGTTTCATATATATTTTATTCAATTTTTAAAAATTTTCCTACAACGTAATAGAAATAACATATTTTCACTTTTCTAACAGTTTTATAACATGGGAGATGAACTTCCAGTTGCAACATATCCTAACTTTCAACTAGCGGACAATTTTTATATATGGCTGCATTGATTTTTCCGGAAACTTTGTTTCCAAAGTCTTCCCGGATTACTGATTTTTCCGAACAAGGGGTGGTCACCTTGATCAATACACTCCAAATCAAACAAATATTAAAGTTACTTAAATACATGTGCCTGTACATTAGTTTTAATCAGTGGTTCTCAACCATCTTTTATTTATGG
>NC_068983.1:86737376-86739006 GCF_001194135.2 Octopus bimaculoides
ATATGGAACCCCAAGGGTCACGTGCACCCTCAAGCGCCACATGGATCCTGGTTGAGAGCCACTGCTTTAATGGATGGAAAAGGTTTAAGTCAGTAGTCCTCAACCATTTTTCACCTATGGACCTCTTTAATTCATATTTTACTTTACGGAAGCTCCCTACCCTTAGACATTTGATGTTTAAAAAAAGTTCCATTATATTTTTATAATTAGATATTCTTAGGAATTGTATTAAAAAATTGCTGAAATGCTTTGTGTGTTGTAGAAGTATAACCAATTTCGCCTGTCGCAACGTTCTGAGTTCAAATTCCGTCGAGGTAGACTTTGCCTTTCGTCCTTTCGGGGTCGATTAAATAAGTACCAGTTACGCACTGCGGTCGATGTAATCGACTCATCTCCACCTCTCCAAACTGCCCTTGTGGCAAAAATTTGAAATAATTATTATTACTGCGAAAGCGGAGGCGGCGAGCTGGCAGAATCATTAGCACACCGGGTAAAATTCTGAGCGGTATTTCGCCCATCTTTACGCTCTGAGTTCAAATTCCGCCCTGGTCGACTTTGCTCTTTATACTTCCGGGGTCGATAAATTAAGTACCAGTTGCATACTGGGGTTGATGTGATCGACTTACCCCTCCCTACAAAATTAAGGCCTTGAGCCTATTGTAGAAAGGATTATTACTGGGAAGGTGGCTACCTGGCAGAATCGTTAGCACGCTGGACAAAAAGCTTACGGTATTTCCTCCAAGTGTACATTCTGAATTCAAATGCTACCGAGGTCAATTTTGCCTTTCATCTTTCAGGGTCAGTGAAATAAATACCAGTCGAGTACTGCGGTCTATTTAATAGACCAGCCGCCTCCGTCAAAATTTCAAGCTTTGTACATGTAGTAGAAGGCTGGCAAAATCGTTGGCACGCTGGACTAAATACATTGCGCTCGTCTTTATATTCTGGGTTCAAATTCCATCGAGCTCGACTTTGCCTTTCATCCTTTCGGGGTCGGTAAATTAAATACCAGAGAAACATTGGGGTTAATATAATCGACTAGTCCCCTCCAATCAAATTTCAGGAGTTGTGCCTACAGTAGAAAGGATTATTATTATTATTATTATTATTATTATTGCCTTTGAATAGCTTCTAACACTGGAGATGTACTACAGTGTCAGCTGTTCACTACCAGTGAACTAAGGTAATACCTCTTATTTTTCGAGCACCTTCTGGAGTATTGGAGCAGTTCCAAGCAATGCTGTTTTCTGAAAGTGCACCACCCTTATTGCAGCCTCTATTTGTTCCACGTACTTTTCGAGATTTTTGCTCACTGTTCCCAGGGCTCCGACAATTATTGGTACTACTGCTACCTTTTTCATCGACCACAACTGCTTAACTTCCCAAGCTAACCTCTCATATCCCTCGACTTTTCTTTCTTCCTTATCGCATACCTTGTTGTCAGCTGAGCATGCTTTGTCTATGATCCAGCATAGTTTGTTTTCTTTCTCAATTAAGACTATGTCCGGCTTCCTATTCTCTATCTCATGGTCGCATTGAATCATAAAATCCCATAGGATCTTTGCATTTCTATTTTCGACAATGCCTTCAGGTTTGTGGTCGTACCAATTTTTTGCTCTGTCAAGTCCAT
>NC_068983.1:86739453-86740547 GCF_001194135.2 Octopus bimaculoides
AAGAAGAAGAAGAAGAAGAAGAAGAAGAAGAAGAAGAAGAAGAAGAAGAAGAAGAAGAAGAAGAAGAAGAAGAAGAAGAAGAAGAAAAGGAGAGAAAAAGGCAACAACAACAGTATCAATAATGTCAAGTATAACAATAGAGGTTAATGTATATGAGAAAACGTCGCACGAGTAAGTGGTAAGGGGAAGAATGGGAGAGGTGAGAAAAATGTGTCCCTGGAGAGGGAATTTCGCTGAGGATGTAATTTTTCTTGATAAGATAGAAAGGACATAGTTATATATTATAAGGCTCCCTTATGAATAGAGTTCTATTTAGATTCTAAACCTTCAAAGTATATTACCATCTCTGGACATACACATACCTACTGGCCAGTCTGCGACTTTAGATTCCCAGGCCTCTGTCCACTCTGGATTATAACTAGAAATTTTGTTCAATACATTATGTGCCCACCACTCTTTCTCTCTCTCACTCAAAATTCCTCTCTTTCTCTTTCTCTCACACACTTTTTCTCTTTTTCTCTCTCTCCCCCTCTTTCTGTCTTTCTCTAGCTATCTATCTTTCTCTCTCACTCTCCCATTGTATGAAATATGTGACGTTTATTCTATTGCACACTTAACAACCACCACTACCATGTTCTTCTCTATCATTATCATCCTCATCATCATCATTTTCATCATAAACTTTCATCATCGTCACCATCACCACCACCACCTCCACTAATGCCATCATCATCACCACCACCATTACCATCCCCATAGTCACCACCATCAACAACATATGTATATATATATATACATATATATATCACCACTCCTAATACGACGGCCACTGATAGCACTATAACTGTCACAGTTGCTCTGCTGTCAATACAACGACTACCACCGACTCCACTACCACCACCACTACTACTACTGTTGCCCTCAAGACACACATACACACACATACACACACATACACACACACACACACACACACAAATATAACAGACAGACAGACAGACAGACAGACAGACAGACAGACAGACAGATAGATAGATAGATAGATAGATAGATAGATAGATAGACGTATATACATACACACACATACATATGTG
>NC_068983.1:86740557-86745014 GCF_001194135.2 Octopus bimaculoides
TATATGGATTCCTGTTGTGTCTTAATCTAGATTCCCCATATGTAGGACTTCTAAGTGTGCCATGACTATTTTAACGTAAGTTGGTGTATAAGTTGTTCACATTGCAACCCCAAGTTGCAAGTAGATCAAGCTAACGAAATAAAAATGATTATTTTGCCAAAAGAATTTTATTTCTTCAATGTTAAATTTTTACTTTATACGTTTATGTAAGTTCTTAGAGGTTGAAAAAAATTTTCAGCTAGATTTCAATGACCTCAAATTTCAGGAGTAATTGTAGTATAAAGTTTAATTATATCAAATAAAGCACTTAGTGTCTCTGTTCTTTATATTTTCAAAATATAGCTTTACATGTTTCATTCTAAGAAACGGAAAGCTAATTTGTTACAAATGATTAAGAGTTATAACTTAAAGGAGTATGTCAGAAACAACGATCAGGAATGAATAAAGTTATCTTATTTTAAGAGCCCTGTGAAAACATAGACTCTGCAGAAACGCCAACACAACGTACAGGGACTTAATTTAAATTCAATGAAAAGATTTAAAGTTCACACCCAGCACCACGAAACTTGTAATTTGAATGGAAAATGAGATGATGTCTCGAACTTTGGCAGAAATTTGCGCCGAACAGAAATATTTGATAAAGAAAATAATGATCAATGGATTGTACAAAATAAACGTAACGACAATTCACCAAAATGTACAGATAAAACATTGGACAAATTCTATGATTATTTAACTACCTTTTCTTACAATGAACTATCATATCCAAAATTCAAATCAATTCTTAGTCAAAAGAATAACTTGAAATAACTCGAAACAAAAGAAGCATATAAGGAAATAGCTGTGTTATTGATTTTATTTATTCAAAAACATCTAATTAGCGTTACTTCAGAGTACTACCTATTACAAAATTGAAAATAATTACTAACAGTAAAAAATTATGAAGAAATCATCACCTTCATTGACCAGCACCGAAGTAGTTTAAAGGACAGGTAGTGATATTACTTAACTTTATATGTAAAAACCAATAAATGACACTGGTAGAGGATCAATATCAGTGTGTGTACAGTACTTCCTAATACTCAAAAATTAAAACACACACAAACTGAAAACGTTTTGGACTATATTCTAAAACGCATAAGAGATGATTTAAACATGTTAAATCATCTGAAACAAAAAAACACGGATTGTATAGATGATGAGAAGATGAGCAGCATATGTATCATGTACCATGTATATTTGAGAATGTTTGGTACTATAGCTAATTTAAAGAATCATAAACCGCAAACAGCAGTACGTCGTTGAGCTGGCTAGTTGCTGTACAGTTTTGATGAATGAACATTTGAAAATCAGCGACCTTCTTTCTTGGGTTGCAGTTTTACCAGTGTTTCAAGATTTTGTGGGCTTTATACATACACACACATATACATGTATCTCATATAGACGCATACTGTTAAAAAGCACAAGGAATATATCAGTAGCAGGCGAAAAGTGTCTTGCGACAGCGATGAAATTGTATGCATGTATGTATGTATGTATGTATGTATGTATGTATGCATGCATGCTTGCATGTATGTATGTATGCATGTATGTATGTATGTATAATAAATCAGAAATTTTTGCTTTGTGACATTTGATATACCTGTCTATGTTATTCAAGTACATGCGACTGGCCGCTCTAAGTTATTTCTTTTAGCTCATTTATATATAAATTATGCTAATTGCCTAGTAAATTTTTGCATAAGTCTAAGTCCTTTGGCTTCGAGATATGAAGTTGAGCAGTTGTCGAGCCGATGACGGCTACTGAGTAGGAAACAAGTGTTCATGACTGTCCTCTTATCTCCAGACAGTAAACCTGTCCTTTTCCCTTAATGGCATATCAACTTCGTAGAATTTCCGTTTCTTGAGATTATCTCGAAAGGAGCTGGTCGTAATTACCATATAGTATTCATGATACATCCTCCAGAGATAATGTTTATAAATCAGGTACGGTATTTGCTATTCCTGAATTTCTCTCTCTCTCTCTCTCTCTCTCTCTCTCTCTCTCTCTCTCTCTCTCTCTCTCTCTCTCTCTCTCTCTCTCTCTCTCTCTCTCTCTCTCTCTCTCTCTCTCTCTCTCTCTCCTTCTGTCTCTTAGTCTCTCGTATGTATGTGTGTATGTATGTATGTATATGCGTATATATGTATGTATGTATGCATGTATGTATGTATGCACGTACGTACGTATGCTGACCCCGTATGTTATTTGTCATTCCATCTACCGTAAGCTATGGAAGAGTGGTGACGTGTGCAGACCTTACCTGTTGAAAGTGCACAGTTAAAATTCTGTGCGTAGGCCGCAGGAGTCTTATCCTAACATCGTTGCTGTATCTTCCTGTGACAGGTACTAACTCTGGTGGAGATTCTTGCGATTGAGCAGCCCCTTTTCGCGGGGAGCACTCCTCACCCAAGTTCTTGGGAAGGAACTATAAAAGGTGCGCTGAACACTACCTAATACATCGTCACTAGTTTGTTCTCCAGCAGCTAACGGTGATTCGTTCAAACAGGAACAGGACGCAAGAAAGATGTGATAAAATATTCGCAAAAGGTCGAGCTAAACTCAATATCTGTTTCTGGAATGCTAGAACCTTACTGAATCAAACTTCATCTAATTATCCTGAACGAAGAACAATACTTGTGACTAAAGAACTTTAAGGGCTGCAAATAGATATTGCAGCTTATACATCTCTCTGAGGAAGATCAGCTTATTGAAGTATCAACAGGCTACATACTCTTCTGGGTTGGCAAACCAATAGGTGAACGATGAGGTGGAGTCAGTTTTGTGATCAGCACGCTTGGAATGATCATTTAGTTTCACTGACTGCATAATGAAGCTCCGTTTTCCTCTTTCATGTGGACTACACGCGACAATCTTGTAAATTTATGCTCCAACTCTCCATCCACACTGGTTGATGAAAAATTGATCAATCTTGGCGATTTTAAAGCACGAATTATAAAGATTATGAGACATGGGATGTACTTGGCCTCTGTGGCATCGGTAAAGTGAACGATAATGTTTTGAGGCTATTTGAACTTAGTCACCTGCAGCACATTCTTTCGTCAAACACTCAAGCACAATGTTACATGGACTCTTCTGAGATCTAAGAATGCGCAAATGATCGACTTTATCGTCATCTGTAAACGTGACCTTAGCGACGTCTATAACGTAAGTGTGATGCGAAGCTATAACGTAAGTGTGGTGTTACACAGATAACAGGATGATACGAGGAAAATTCAAAATATGAATCCGTAAAAAGATTCATATGAATGGAGTAAAGATAGCGAATCGTATCGACGTCTCAAAATCGAAACTGCCCAATGTACTTGAGACAACTTGATAGTTTTGACTTTGATGGAACAAGAGAGAGCTTTCAAAATCAAGTGTACTCAGGACTAGTTTGATGATAACGAGCCTGCTACCAACCAGCTAATGAAAATGAAACAAGCTCTTTACGAAAAGGTCTTGAGTCAGTGCTTTTGGGTATTACCAAGAGAACTTAAATGGAATGTAAAGAATATAAGCAACATTTTCAATAGGAACTTTAAAAAATTAAGAATGAGTGGTGATTGAAGGTTTCTTCGGAGATTCAAAGAGTCAACGATGCAAATGATTCAAAACTATTTTATGGTCTCCTGAGTGAAGTGTTCACCCCACCAACTTCAACTGTAGTTCCTTTGAGGTCCAAGGACAACACTACTCTCATCAAAGAAACAGCGGAAGCCCCCAGCGCTGGCAAGAATACTTCACTGATTTATTTGATGATAATATTATAGAGTCGTCCGATCAATCCAGTGGAAGCTACGACTTTCGTCCGTCACCTAGGCTTCAAACCATGCAGTTCAGCAGCGAGACCGAATTATCATCTGAGAGATCATAAACGGAAGGTGAGAAATGCTGTTGACAACAAGGAAGGTCATAGAGATGGCAATCTTTTGTCAAAATGGAGCAGTCACCATGTATGCAAGCTTGTATATATTTGGACCAGTTTCGAACTCAATCTGCAACTTTTTGATACTGATCTAGCTTTTCTGGGGGTTACTAATTTTATACTCCATAGAAAATTGAAAATTCTTCGATAGTAAAGTAAGTGCTAACACCGAATTTGAAACCAATGTCTTCAGAAACCATTTGGTTAATGCAATAAATAATTGAGAATTCTTCGGAGATTATACGAGACTGAATTCATTCGGAATTTTATTAGTATTAATTGGTCAAGCTCCGAGGAACTCGTTAGGAAATATATGATTCCACTTAACTCACTCCTCGCATTTATTTATTTTCCTTTCTTGATTTGACCGTTCTGTGTGCATCCACACATATAATATATATGTGTGTGTGTATATGAATATATGCTTATATGTGTGTGTGAGTGTGTATACACACACACACATATACATACATATATATAGACATATAT
>NC_068983.1:86752932-86753388 GCF_001194135.2 Octopus bimaculoides
ATATATATATATATATATACACATATAAAGGTAAGCACATGAAGACATTGATAGTCAGATGAATGATTTCTATACATGTAGTTACCCATTCACTCAGAAAGTGAAATCTAATTCATATAAATTCTAGAGACATTTTCAGTGCATCGAAAGAAGCAAACACATTACGGTGGTGTGCTCAATGGGAAGAGCAAAGGTGTTCTGGTTACCATATTTGAAAGAATGCATAATTCCAGAACATACTTGTTGTCTTGCTTCATTAACCCTTTCATGTAAATCATAAATATATAGAGAAGAATATGCTAACAAATACACACAATATAGACCTCTAGATAGATAGATAGATAGATAGATAGATAGATAGATAGATAGATAGATAGATAGATAGATAGATAGATAGATAGATAGACAGATAGATAGATAGATAGATAGATAGATAGATAGATAGATAGATAGATA
>NC_068983.1:86753689-86756780 GCF_001194135.2 Octopus bimaculoides
ATACATACACATACATACATGCATATGTATATATACGTATATATACCTGTATATATATATATATATATATATATATATATATGAACACGTGTGCTTACTTGTGCTCATTTATTTATTTATTTGTATTTAGATATATGTATACATACATACATACATACATACATACATACATACATACATACATACATACATACATACATACATACATACATATATGTACTCATGGAAATACAAGTCGCACCCAGTCGTTTGCCAAGCGTTCCGAGTAGCAATATCTGGAAACTGCAGTTATGATAAATAAATAAATATATAAATAATCATTGCGACACACATCTATTGAGTACTCTCTATTCTGTTTACACGCTCCAAGACACACACACACACACATCCTACAATGCCCTACTGTAGATGAAGTAAGATGGATGTAAGCGCCATCTTTCTATGATTTTGATGTTCACATCAAAAGTATGGAAAAATGCGTCTACATTCTTGCTTTCCCCTACAGCAAGGTATTGTAATGTTTCAGTTTGTTTTAGGTTTGATTCATTCGGTTTTATGCATATACACATCAGTGTATACATGTATATACTTATGTGTGTGTGGTTTGTCTCTGTATGTTTACACATACAAAACGTACATACGTACCTACATACATAATTACACACATCATTCGTGTATGTATATATATCTATGAAAGTATGAATTTATGTGTTTATATTTACATTATATGTTTTATACATGCATACGTGTATATATATATATATATATATATGCATTTTCATTCATACATAATATAAAGGAACACAGTGAGGGAGATGAAGGAGAAAGAGGGAAAATGTGGGAGTGTTAAACAAATGTTGCGAACAAAGATTATATATATAGCAATGTGATATTTTTATTATGTTACCGTAATTATGGTTGAACCAATCTTCCATGGTTTAAAGTTTCATTCTATTGCAAAATATTTCTACCGTGGGATGACGAAAAAGAATTATGTTCACATTGCTTACTATAAGGTCCCTTTGCATCCACGAGATTTCAGGTTCGATATGTCATTTTGGGTAATATATTCTCAAGCCAGCTAATATCTCTATGAAATATTATTTAGTAGAGGAGGGAAATGGCGGTAAACTGGCAGAACTGTTGGCACGCCGGGTAAAATGCTTAGCGGCATTTCCATCCGTCTTCTGAGTTCAAATTCCGCTGAGGTCGACTTTGCCTTTTATCCTTTCGGGAATAATTTAAGCACCAGTTGAGCACTGGTGTCGAATATAATCGACTTTTCCCTCCCTGAAATTGCTGGCCTGTGCCAAAATTTGAACCCAATCTCTTTCAGAAGATAGGGGAAAAGCTGTGAACTGATAGAATCGTAAATCACACCGGACAAAATGCTTAGCAGTATTTCGTCCATCTTTACTTTTTGAGTTCAAATTCCGCCGAAATCGACTTCACATTTCATCACCTCAGTTGACCACTGGGGTCAACTCCTTCCCCCGAAATTGTTGGCCGTTGAAATCAATATTTGAAATCAATATTTGTTTGCAGAGATAACTGGCAGAATCGATATCACCACGGACTAAATGGTTTTTCCGAATGGTTTTTCGGAGTCGAAAATTTGGTACCACTCGAGCACTGGAATCCATGTAATCGACTATCATCCCTCCCACCAAAGTTCAGGCCTTGCGCCTTTAGGAGAAGTATTAGTAGAGGGAAATTGCCCTGGAGTTTGTCGAGTGTGTGTGCACGCGTGTGTATATGTGTATGTTAAAGTCTGTTAAAGTCTGTCATACCGGCCATGACGAAGGGAAATAGCCCTGAAACTCGAGTCGCCTTTATATATTTATATATATTTATATATATATATTTATATATTTGATCCTTTATATTGAACACTCAATATTTCATCTACATTCAATACTTTCTTTCATGGTGCCATCCATTTTTATTTTATTTTATTTTATATTGTATATTGTATATTATATTATATATTGTATATTCCATATTCTATACCCCACATTAGTTCTGCAGGAATATAAATAAAACATAAAAAACAGACAGTGTTGGAACTCTTTTAAACAAAATAATATATATATATATATATATATATATATATATAATATACATAAGAGCACTATAGCTCTTATTTCTAGCATTGTAGGTGTTCTAACACTGTCATATTTAATGACAATTATAGTTTTCCTTTTTGGTGCTACACTGTTAAATCTACCTAATTTGATTATATATATACATATATATGTGTGTTTGTATGTGTGTGTGTATGTGTGTGTGTGTGTGTATGTGTATGTGTGTGTGTGTGTGTATACATATATACGTGTATATATGTGTGTGTTCACGCGCGCTCCTGTGCCTGCGCGCACGCGCCTTCAGATGTATTTGTTGATCTTCTGGTCTTTACACGAGCACCACAGGAAAAAATGATGCCGTTGTTTATTATATCCGGTTAATACAGTGGGCCCGGCCTGGCTCTCTGTCGGTTACGATGACGAGGGTTCCAGTTGATCCGATCAACGAAACAGTTTGTTTTGTTTTCCATTTGTGTCTTTCGTTGTTCAAAAAAGTAGTTCATATTCCATTTACTTGTACTTCGTATTTTTTGTTGTACACGTTTCATGACGTCCTGTGCCCACATATGCATATATATATATAATTTATATTATGTATATATATGTATATATATACATCATATATGTATATATATATACATACATATATATATATACATATATATACATATATATATATATATACACATATATATACATATATATATACATGCATATATATATATATATATACAACCCACACAAAACAATAAATTAAAATATCATCATGTCTAAAAATAGATTTAACATCAATTCTAAAAATAGCCAGACACCTACTGCTGCCATCCAAAGGAATTGGTATAAAAGACAGAAAACCAGCCAACTTATTACAGTCTGTTAAAGATTGTCATACCGGCCATGACGAAGGGAAATAGCCCTGAAACTCGAGTCGCCTTTATATATATATATATATTTATATTTATATATTTATATATTTGATCCTTTATATTGAACACTCAATATTTCAT
>NC_068983.1:86758459-86759323 GCF_001194135.2 Octopus bimaculoides
AAAAATAAAAAGAAAATAATAAATAAATAAGTGGAAATTTTACCAGTGTGTGTGTTAAATTATAAGACACCAAAAGAGAATGACTCTCCCCTGACACAACAGAATACAAACATACATAGGTGCAGGACGTTACCAACTGTAAACAACATGAAGTACAAAAACAAATGAGTTAAATATGCAAACAACGAGAAATAAATGGAAAACAAGACTAGTAACATAAAGAACGACCCTTCCTCAGTTGTGGGCTTTCTATCTACTCCTCATTTCGAGCATTCAATGACAATATGAGTCTTCGAAGACAGTTGCTCCCATAAGTACCAAAATGAAATTTTGGATTTATAGAGTCTAAATTAGGAACAAAAACAGGACAGTGAAGACATACAAGGAAACCGAACGAAGACAAACATGGGGGGTCATTAGACCAGAATGAGGAGGAAATAGTGAACGCTGAGAGAAATATTTTCTTTGAAAAGAGAAAAAATAGAAGAGAGATAGAAGACGTCCAATCCTTAGAACGTCCGCGCAGGAAAAGAAAGATGGTCACGTGAGGAAAAGAAAGATGGACGATGGTCACGTGTGAGCAATGAGAGAGAAAAAGACAAAGAGGAGAGAGAGATACATAAAAAAACGGTGGAGAAAAAGGGAATTAGAGAAGGATGGGGGAGAAAACAGTATAGAGTCGCATCAAAAAGGTTAAGATAAACTTACTTGGAAATGGATGCGTGGCGTTCTATTAAATAATAATGTAAATGATAAATATATGCATATATATATACATATACATATATATATACATATGCACATATATATATACATACACACGCATATATATATATATTATATATATATATGTATATATATATA
>NC_068983.1:86760005-86764434 GCF_001194135.2 Octopus bimaculoides
CATACATACACGACTGTGCCAAGTCCTCATTAAAGGCTTGTGATACATACATACATACATACATACATACATACATACATACATACATACATACATACATACATACATATGGTGGTTGTCTACTCCTTATGCAGAGCTTGACCACCTCCTGTACTTACACCTTAGCACTATCATGGCATCTGATGTGGCTTTTTAAACCAGGCAACGTTCTGAAAAGACACCCACATAGATTGCACCTCCGATTTGGACCACCAAGAGCTGCAGATAAATTCTGTTTTCTGTGGATCTTAAAATGTCTCTAGATGCCTCCGTTGGATTTGCAAACCTTCTGGCATACACTGCATTCACAGACATATAGGCAGAATAGTTGGTGGAGGTTTGTTTTCCATGCGTTTGCAAATGAGGCCAGCAAAAGAGAGGCATGGTCTGTCACAAACTGTGCACACAAAAAGGTAATTGTCATTCACCTTCTCGATCGTTACATTCTTCCTTAGATCTCTTTTGAGTCTTACTTCTGTTATCCTGGCCTCTTCAAATGCTTTCACTCCACTCCACACAGTTCGGCATCCAACTCGATCCGAAGCAAGGGTTTCTATATCTTCTGAAACCATTCCCAGTGACTTCATAGTAGTCCTTAAGCCGTCCTTAAACCTTTTTAGGTTTACGCCGATAGCGTTTCTCCTCTGCAAGCTCACCATAAAACAGCTGTTTCGGTATGCGTTCATCTGCCATTCGAACAATATGGCCACACCATCTCAATTGGTTCCTCAAAATCATAGCTTTAATGGACGTGATGCCTGCAGATGCAAGGACATCTGTGTTTGGAGTAAAAAACTCCATTTAATTTTTAAAATGCGATGAAGACATTTTTGGTGGAATTTTTCTAACAATTTAAAATGCCTTTCATAACAAGTCCAAATTTCACAGGAATACAACAGGGATGGTAAGACAAATGATTTGTGAAGAGCCAGCTTTGTATTCTTATTTATATGTTGCTGGCACCAAACACGTGACTCTAAGCCACCAAATGCTTTTGCTGCCCTTTGAATTCGCAGTTGTATTTCTGTATCAAGATTTCCAAGGTAGACGAATGAATCGACAAACTCAAGTAACTTTCCCATAAAAATTTTACATACATAGATACATACATACATACAAAGATACATACATACATACATACATACATACTGACTGACTGAGACCCCTTCGGTCATGACTGACCATGGGATTGCACCTAGAAAGTTACTCTCCCAGGCATAAGTCCGGGCAAGGTTGTTTATGGGAAACCAGCAGTCGCCCATGCATACCAGCCTTTCCTCTCTCCACGCCACCGATGTTATCCAAGGCAAGAGCAAGAGCTGATACAGCTTGGCACCAGTGACGTCGCAACTTATTTCTACAGCTGAGTGAACTGGAGCGACGTCAAATAAAGTATCTTGCTCAAGAACACAACACGCAGCCCGGTCAGGGATTCGAACTCACAACCTCACGATTGTAAGCTCGACGCTCTAACAACTAAGCCATGCGCCTTCACATAGATACATACATACATATATATACATAGATACATACATACATATATATATATATATATATATATATATATATATATATATATATATATATATATATATATATATATATATATATATATATATATATATATATACATATATACACACATACATATATATATACACACACATACATATATATATATACACACATGCATATATATATACATATATGTATATATATATATATATATATATACACACACACACACATGCATACACACACAGAGATATACACACGCGCGAGCGCACACACACATATACACACACAGAGATATACACACACGCGAGCGCACACACACATAGATATGCGCGTGCGCGCGGATATATATATATATATATATATATGTATTCATACATAATTTCTTTTCTAAATTATGACGGTAAACTCCAGCAGGTGATCGTCATTTATTACCAGTGTATTAATAGAGAATGTTTGTGAATGCGATTATCATTTTAATAAAATGATTAAGTATGTCAAACACGTTTAGAAAGAAATATTTTACAGATTGTTGTTATTGTGTGGACGAGATAACGAGTTATGTTGCGGTATATGAAGGCAAATCTTGATGAAGTACGAGTTTAAATCGCACTTTCAGTCTGTTTGCTTTTAGATAAAGCTGAGCGTAATTTGTAATTCCTAATCAACATGGTTACATATAGTTACTAGTAAATAATATTTTAATAGACCTTTAATAGAACATCAGAATTACTTTAGCAAAGCGATTGTTGTTGATATCAACAGAGTATTCGTAAAAAAATTCTTGATAAAATTCGAGATAAAATAAACGCGATATGAAGCCTTTTTATTTTTTGAATTTACATTCTGCCGAGGTCAACTTTGCCTCTCATCTTTTCCATATAAAATAAAGTACTGTTTAAGTACCTGAATAGATTTCGTTTTCCTATTGAGCGATATGGTTGAGTCGTTAGAGCGTGGCTCAAAATGCTTGACGGGTATTTGATTTGGCTCTTTGCACTCTTTGAGTCCGAATCACGCACGAGTTAACTGTATCTTTAATTCGGGGTTTTCAATAAAATAGGAATACCAGTCCAGGATACTGGAATAGCGGAAACATAATAGCATCGGACGAAATGCTTTATGGTATTTCTTCCGGATGTTTTCGTTTGCAAGTTTTTGGTTAAGAGAATTTATCTGTTTCCCAATTAATATAACTATCCCCGCTTTAACTTCTTTCAGAGGGTTCACTCGGTTGCAGAGATTCGATCTAGATAATTCAGTTTCAGGGTTAATACCTAAATTCCTCACAATTGGCTCCGAGACCCTCAGAGATACAAAGAATCGTAAGTACTGTCTTTCCCTCCCGAACTAAAATATCACAAAAATATCACAAAAAAGCTGCTACTCAGATTTTCACATTCCTGTTCGTCAGGTAGTTGAAATATATATAAAAATTCAGGATTCGAGTGAATCAGGTACCTGAATAGAAAAGCACCAAGTTCGGGTCAAAGAAATAGCAGTCGTATACAAAACAAAATTAGAGGAACATATACGTACATACGAAGCACAGATTGATTAATATTCCAGTTGCATACACGATCACAAGCGACTGAATATACCATGAGTCTCAAGGAACGCACACTGCTCCAATTGTACTACACTTAGTAGACTCCAGATCTATGTTAAAAGCAGATTCCGAGTATGGTGAATAACGAACAAATAACAATAGATAGTATTGGTTCGTTCACTACAGCTGTTTCAAACGAGTTTTTTTTTTTTTTTTGATAAATAGAGTTACTACATTATGAAAAAATCCGTTTTCATCAGGTGAATAATATACAAGAATTAAACATTTAAAAAAATGTTTATATCTTTTAACTCGCTCATTATCTCTTAATGTTTTCTGGCTGGAACTTTGACGTCCAGTTATTTAAAGATTGAAAAGAAAATAAACAACCTTATCTTTTGAAGTTAGAGCAGAATATCAAATTCTCATCCTCTATTCTATATTCTTCAGAACTGCTCCTCGCCTCCCTCCCCGCTCCTGTCACCTTAATGATTTTCTTGTGTAAACTACTAACTAGGGTAAGCGAATCATTCTTTGGCTGAAAGAGGTAAGGAAATCATGAAGTGACACATAATGTTGATTCTTGGAATGTTTTTTTTTTAATGTTTAATTCGTGTATATTCACCCGATGAAAACGTTTTATTTTTTTCGCATGATGTAATAACTCTATTCATCAACAAAAACAAACTCATTTCAAACAATAGACAACTGATGCTATTTGTATGTATGTATGTATGTATGTATGTATGCATGCATGCAGGTAGGTAGGTAGGTAGGTAGGTAGGTTGATAGATAGATAGATAGATAGATAGATAGATAGATAGATAGATAGATAGATAGATAGATAGATATGAATATATACATATACAATGTACAAACGAACACAATGCTTCAAAATTTCTCAGCATGGAATGTAAAGTAGTAGATAAATAAATAATGACAACATCGAGTAAATTCAAAAAGACTTTTTAAGTATAGTATCATCATGTTTCACCCTTTGATACCTCGAGGAAAAACGTACGCACACGCACAAATGCACATACAGAGACACACGCAAACACACACATATACATATATGTGTATTGGCTACTTTGCTATTATTCCCCTGGATCTTTCCTATAAATTGAACACTCATACATATATACGTATATATATTATATATATGTATGCATGTATATATGTATAGGCTTTTATATATATATATATATATATATATATATATATATATAGGGAGAATTCACAATAAAAACACAAAAGACGATGACAGGTGGTGTAGAAAACAAACAGACGTATTAGTATAACGCTCGGGAATAGAGAAAGTCTTTA
>NC_068983.1:86765051-86766272 GCF_001194135.2 Octopus bimaculoides
ATATATATGTTCATCTTTATTTCACAGTTGCTAAAAACTACAATATATTTTTCTACAATCATTTACTTTCATATTTTAAACATTTTGTTATTATTCTTGTTACTGTTTCAGTTATTGTGTGCCTTTCTTTTTCTTCCTTCTTTCCTTTTTTTCCGATAGATTTCCGTTTGGTTTAGATAATCCATTTGGTTCAATTATGAAGCGACATTTTCAAAAGAACAAGGTCATTTTTCAAAAAAGTAACGTTAAGGACTAAAGGCTTAGAAAATGACAAATGTCTGGATGTCGGTTGCTCAGTGAAAATAAATACATTTTAAAAAAAAAACTGTCAATGGTGAATTTAATATTAAAATTAAGCAACACAGGAATGTCGTCTGCGACTGTGAGTGTTTCTGTGGCTGCTGCTGTTGCCAATATAGTATTCCGTCTTAGTGTTATTGTGGTGTTAAATATGATTGTTTTTACTGTTTGTTTGGTTGGTTAGGTCCTGGTTTGTCTTTTACTTTTGAAGCAACCATAAATTATATCAACAAAGAAATAAAAAAAAGAATTACAAAATGGGAAAATAGATAGTGGCATAGGTAGATAGAGGCGATATACGTTGAAACGGAAACGACACAGGAGGTAAAAAAAACCATACATGTACAGAGATATATGTAGATACATCAGCAGATCTGTATACATGCGTGTGTGTGTGTGTGTGTGTATAAATATGTGTCTATATGTGTGCATATATATATATATATATATATATATATATATATATATATATATATATATATATATATACACATATATATATACAGATGGGGAGTCTGTGTATTTCGACAAAAATATACTGTGATACATTACAGTAAGATTAGGAGACACGTATATACACATAAATACATCCAAATGTATAGAGATGACTAAGCTGTCACTAAAAATATACTTATGAATTCATGTTAATATACGTAGATTAACTATTTCTATTATAACAGTAACTCTCAAACTTTCACTTCTCCCCTAACTCTCTCTCTCTCTCTTTCTCTCTCTCTCTCTCTCTCTCTCTTTCTCATTTATTTATTTACGTGATGTATGTATTTGTGTATGTATGTGTGTGTATATATATATATATATACAAAAAACATATATACATATACTAGATACGTATATATAATACATATATACATGCATAAATATATGTGCATATATATATATATATATATATGTATATATATA
>NC_068983.1:86766878-86768596 GCF_001194135.2 Octopus bimaculoides
ATATATATATATATATATATATATATATATATACATATATATACATATATATATGTTATATACATGCATATAAATATGTATATATATATACGTATAGATATATGCACATATACGCATGCACGCACGCACACATACACACACACATATACATGCGCATACAGACACGTCGCTATTCGCATTACTATATGTATATATGCGCGCGCACACACACGCGTGTGTGTAAAAAAATTGATCAATCATATATAATATATCTAATATCGTTGCAGTATATATTTTTATACATATATATATATATATATATATATATATATACATACATACATACATACATACATACATACATACATACATACATACTGAACGATATTATATATGATTTATCAATATTTTATACACATACAGACACAGATACATATGTACATACACACACACATGTATGGATATATAAGTACGCATACATACACACACACACACACAGAAGTTTTGAGGAGGGGTATTTTTTTTATTTTATTTATTTATTTTTTTTTTTTTTCAGGAAAGACATTTATTAATTTCAAAGTGCAAAACTCCAATGTCTTTCAGAATAGGATCCTCTAACCTCAATTCACTTTTTGTTGCGCTCCAGCCACTTCGTCAAGGCCCTATAGAAGTTCTATAAAAGTAAAGGTGCCCATGTCTCTTGTCATAACTTCCTTCTTTAACTTCTTTTACTTGGGGATCAACCAAAATTGAAAGGGTGCAAGGTCTGGATTATTGATAGTTTTGATGGTTACCAGGATGGAACTGTGGACAGGTATTCTGGCCTTTATGACGAAATTTCTACCTTAACATCCTGAAAACCCCACAAAGTACTCTTTGTTGAATGTCTTGCCAGAGAGAACCCAGTGGATGTAGATGAAATTCTTACTGTTGTAAAAGGGCATGAACATAGCTTTCCTGGTGGACATACTATGCCTGGCTTCTTGTGCCAGCAAATATCAGATGCTAGGCCCATATGGATTAAGTTAATCCATAAGCAATTTGGAACATATCATAAGTTTCCGTCGCGTTTTTGCCCAGTTTAATAGAAAACTTTATTGCATAGCGAGTTTCCAAAATGTCTTCACGTTCCAATTGCATTCTGCAAACTGGTCAACTGTGGCAAGCAATGTTTAGTAGGGTATGTTCAAAGTGTTGTTACAGCCGTCTCCATCAATCTGGAATAACTAAAGTCAGGTCAGCTTATTATATGAATAGTAATGATATACTAAAAAGCGAATGGTTCAGTGGTTGGCGCGTCGGGTTCACAATCATGAAGTAGTGAGTCCAATTTCCGGACTGGGCTGTGTGTTGTGTTCTTGAGCAAGACACTTTATTTCAGGTTGCTCCAATTTACTCAGCTGTAGAAATGAGTTGCGACGTCACCAGTGCCAAGCTGTATCAGTCTTTGCCTTTCCCTTGGATGACGTCGGTGTTATAGAGAAGGGAGGCTTGTATGCATGGGTGATTGCAAGCCTTCCATAAAAACAACCTTACCCGGTCTTGTGCTTCAGAGAGTAACTATCTAGGTGCAATCCCATGGTCATTCATGAAACCTTTACCTTTTTACTTCACTAAAATTACAATAACCTAGGACAGCTATAAATACCTATCCGAAAAAGTTTCAAATTTTCTGGAATGCACCTCATATATGTATATACATACATACATATATATATATATATATATATATATATATA
>NC_068983.1:86768889-86772516 GCF_001194135.2 Octopus bimaculoides
ACAGACAGACAGACAGACAGACAGACAGACAGACAGACAGATACATGCATATATATATATATATATATAAATATATAAGTTAATTAAAAGGATGATTACCTCCAAGAAAACACTGGTTCTATAACTTATGTCTGGGAAATAAAATTTCCCTAAATCAATAGGTATATATTAAGTATATAATCCGTATTAAATTAAAAGAAGAAAATGGAGAGTTGGTTGTTTAATATTTATTTATAAATTGATAATCATTTCTTCCTGCAGCTGTTTCTATTTCTTCCATTTCTTCCTACAGCTGTTTCATAAATTACAAATTCATGCTTTAAATTTGTATTTATAAGTTATGAGCAAAATATCATCAGGGAAGAATTAGACATTAAAAAATTACATGCTGACCTATCTGTTCATTCCAGCAGATACGTGTGATAAAACTGAGACCAGACAACAACAGCAACAACAACAACATCAATATCAACAACATATAGAGAAACTAATATTTCGAAATAAACTAATTCTTCAATGTCTATAACACAAATTTTTTTGTTGTTAGGCAACAAACACAACTATTTTATAATATAAATGTGTGTATGTATATATATATTGTTTGTTGCCTAACTACAAACAAATTTGTGACATAGACATTGAAGAATTAGTTTATTTCGAAATATTAGTTTCTCTATATGTTGCTGTTGTTGTTGTTGTTGTTGTTGTTGTTGTTGTTGTTGTTGTTGTTGTTGTTGTTGTTGTTGTTGCTGCTGCTGCTGCTGCTGCTGCTGTTGCCCGGTCTCACTTTTAGCACATGTACCAAACCAATGGCGAAATGTCTTCCATTTTTAACTACCTGTCTTTTTCCATGTCTAATATTTCTTTACCTGATAGTTTCTTTCTTGCTGAAAATGGCAAGGTGTAATTTCATGCAGAATTAGCTGCTATTTTTAACAAGTTGAACGTCGGTGTAAAGGCTTTCTGATTGATCCATAATCATAACATTTCTTTTTGTTGCTTTTACATGCTTAAGTCAGCTCTGATCGAGCAAACCTATAATCAAAGGCATCCCAGAAATGACCGTCCCGTCTTTTTCTTCTGTACAGATACTATATGCATCATCCTATGAGTCTTTTTAAAAGATAGTATGCTAAGACTACAACAGGCTAACTGGTAATCCAGTTGATAGGTTAAATGGTAATCTCGTTGACAGGTTAAATGGTAATCTAGTTAATAAAGGTAATCTATTTAATTGAAGTGCATTGTTATTGTTGTTTAACACCAGAGCAGACCATCACACATTTCCCTGTTTTTTATTGTTTGTATTTTTGTTTTGTTTATTTCATGTACAGTTTACTTAAGATCGCATTATCGTGCATATCTTTCCAGTTTTGAGAAAAAGTGAGCAATAACCAATCACATAGAAGCTCCTTGATTGACTCTTAGCATCTATTGAAATGTAGTGCAAACTATTACTACCTTATACACGCCACAAACAACATTTCATATATTCTCTATATCCAGTAGCTATATTTATCTAACGGATGGTCAATTGGTAAAGTCGTTAGGGTGTTGGACAGGTGTTTAGCTAGAGTTGTTTAGATTCTTAGCGTTGCTTCATATATTCTTTATATCCAATGGCTATTTTTATCTAACGGCTGGTCGATAAGCAAATTCATTACAATATTGGTTTCAATTTTTGGCACAAGGCCAGCAAATTTGGGGGAAGGAGTAAGTCGTTTATATCGACTCCAGTGCTAAACTGGTACTTATTTTATCGATCCCGAAAGAATAAAAGGGAAACTCAACCTCGGCGAAATTTGAACTCAGAACGTAAGGATGGACGAAATGCCGTTAGGCATTTTGCTCTGCGTGCTTATGAGTCTGCTGGCTCACCGCCTCAACGAGTATAAATGCCTCTCCGGCGGGGAATCGAGCCCCGGTCTCCTGCGCGACAACCCGGGATACTTACCACTACACTACCGTGGACCAGCTAATTCATTAGAATATTGGACAATTATGGTAACTGTTTCGATTCTTTGCGTTCTGAATTCTAATTCTGTCGAACTCAACTTTGCCTCACATTTCCCTCTAGAGCTAATATATAATGTACTAGTCGAGTCAGAGGCAAATTCTGTTTCGAGCTTATTGCCCCATTTGGCCAGATTTCATTTCCTTTTTCTGTGACATTTAAGTGACCGTGAGGACAAGACTCGCTTCTAAACGACACGTCTTTCCGTCCCAGGGTTAAGGACTAACTACCGTTGTTACTCGATTTAAACTGAGTGAACTTGAGCAAAGTGATATAAAATGCTTTGATGAAGGACACCACAAGTCGAACACTCGAGCTTACGATCATGAGCCCAGCAACATATCTATAGGACTTGGGAGTCGGTTCTTGTCCCACCTCTTTTTACACTCTCAGACTCGGTTATAATTCAGTACTGTGAGAAGGTCGAGAGGTACCAATAGCAGCCATTTGTCTCCAAGAAATAGTGAAGAGTTTATTATCTAGTGGCTATCAACCTCTTGTCATCTACCATACTATAAAATACACACACACACACACACACACACACACACACACACACACACACACATTCAAATATATGTATGTGTGTATGTGTTTGTGTGTGTGTGTATGTCTGTATACTTGGCTTTCGTATTTGGCTTGCAAGATTCTTGATGTGAATAATGAGAGGGCAGGTCATTGAAGAGGTCGCGTATAGCGACGACAGGGCTTTGACAAACAAATAACCGATTGATCGCTTAATCAACACATTAAACAAATGATCGGTTAGTTAGTTGGTTAGATATTTAACCGATTGACAAACAATACATAAGTGATACTGAACCAGTCGTGTGTGTTTATCATTATTAGCGTAATGACCTTCCCAAGACACAACAATATATATAATTTCTTTTATTCTTTTCTTTTATTCTTTTACTTGTTTCAGTCATTTGATTGCAGCCATGCTGGAGCACCGTCTTTAGTCGAACAAATCGACCCCAGGACTTATTCTTAGTAAGCCTAGTACTTCTTCTATCATTCTCTTTTGCCGAACAGCTAAGTTACAGGGACTAAACACACTAACATCGGTTGTCAGGCAATGTTGGGTCACAAACACAGACACACACACACACACACACACACATACATATATATGTACCATTATCCATTCGTACGCACTTCTCTTCTACAACATCTCGATTTTCTCTGATATGCTACCTTGCAGTCTGGAACACTTCATACCTTTGGTATTCATGCCGAAGAACATTGGTAAGATTCTTCCTTTCTGCTCCTCTCTTGCTAAATAGGCCTGTCACCTAGCTTCAATCCTAGATACCTGATATAGTTCTTTACTATCCTCGTTCTTCCAATAATTTCGAGCCTGCCTATTTGCTGTCACGGTTCTGTCTGCTTCCCTATCGTGTCACCCTTGGTTTAAAAGGCACATTGCACCAACCACATGTCTTTATCTTCTCATCCTAGTCAAATGCTTCTGTTACAATGTCGTTAAATTTCTCACTGTTCGATAGATCATGAAACTTCCATTTCTTTCTTTTCCAAGTTGGCTTTTTGTGCCGCTGAGTCTTAACTCTAAGTCTATGTGGATATGTATATATATATATATATATATATAT
>NC_068983.1:86773172-86774165 GCF_001194135.2 Octopus bimaculoides
TGCACCTGTTTTAAAGTGTGTGTGTATGTTTACTGAAGTTCTTTCGGGCGCAGTCAATGATCTCTCGATTCATCCCACTTTCAGATATTTCGTTTTATTCAGTCTCACTACGTGGCAACTCGGGCAAATGTATTCTACGGTAGCCTCGGGCCGACAAAAGCCTTATGGGTGGATTTGGTAGACAGAAACTGAAAGAAGCCCGTCATGTGTGTGTGTGTGTGTGTGTGTGTTCGCGTGCGCGTGTGTGCGCGCACGCGCGCGTGAGTGCCTGTCTGACTTCATGTCTGTGTCTGTCATCCAACCGTTGGTACGTTGACACCCCCGTAATTTAGCGGTTCGGCAAAAGAGAAGATAGAATAAGTACCAGGCTTTAAAAAAATATTAAGTACAGGGGACGAGTCATTCAACTAAAAAATTCTTCGAGGTTGTGCTCCAGCATGGCCGCCGTCTAATAACTGAAACATGTAAAAGGTAAAAACAACATGTATCTATATGTATTCAGATACATTTTAAAAAATAACGTCGACCACTAACGTGGACAATTGATGCGCTAGAAATAGATCACATAGATAGATAGATAGATAGATAGATAGATAGATAGATAGATAGATAGATACCAACATATGTGTGCGTGCGTGAGTGTGAGTGTTAGCGTGTGTGGAGGGTGAACGTGACTAAAGCAAGAAATATGTTTCATTGTGTATGGCAGCTTGAATAGTGTGTGTTTATTTTGTGTGTTATTATACACACCTGATAGATGTCATTTCTCGTGGGATATAATGCAATATTTGCTAAGAGGCCTTTCTACATTTGCCTGCTTGCTCGCTAATATGTTTATCTCTCCGTCTATATACGTGAAATGTGTGTGTGTGTGTGTGTGTGCTTGTGTATGTGTATGTGTGTGTGCATTTTTTATATATATATATATATATATCAGTATATATGTATCAAATACATATGTATCATATATATATAAATATATATATATATATA
>NC_068983.1:86774617-86776124 GCF_001194135.2 Octopus bimaculoides
ATATATATATATATATATATATATATATATATATATATATAAAACACACATATATAAAATACATATACACATATAAATGTATGTACGTACGTATGTATGTACGTATGTATGTATGTATGTATGTATGTATGTAAGCGTGTATGTATGTGTGTATGTATGTATGTATGTATGTATGCATACAGCCATCGCACACGCACTCATCCTCACACAAACGTGTGCGTTTATGTGTGTTAATGTGTCCGTACGTTAATCTGTGTCTTTACCTCCCTCCCTACGTACGAACGTACGTACCTATCCAGCCACCTACCAGAGAGGTAGGTAGGTAGGTAGGTAGGTAGGTAGGTTCTTACCTACCTCCCTGCCTATCTATCTATCTATCTATCTATCTATCTATCTACCTATCTATCTATTATCAGTCTATCTATATTTGTCTGTACTTATCTATCGATTTACCTATCTACCTATCTATACGTCTGTCTGAATGTCAGTTTGTCAGTTTGTCTGTGTCGAACTGTATCGAGTTAATTACAAAATCAGCTAGATTTAGTAGAAGATCAAGCTGTCTGAATAATTATCCAAAACCTATTCAACCGTACTACATACAAGAGTGTATAAACGACATAAAAGATAACGGTGCGTGATTTAAAGAGCTATTTGTATTAAAGATAGCGATATATCTTCTGGGAATCGGAGCCATCCTCAGTTCGGCTTCAAACAAATTGATTGCTTTAATTATTCAGTCGGATTTTCTGTGAAAGATAGTTTCCTTACGATGACATTAGATTAGACATTTCAAACAAATAAAAATACAAAAAGACAAAGAAGAAAAAAGAAGAAGAAATTGCTGCCTTTTCTTTTATTTTCTGTGTTGTCTCTTTTGGCTCTGACCACCTCTCTCTGTGTTTGGCTGTCTGCTCGTCTGTCTGTCTATATATATGTATGTATATACAGATGTACGTATGATTGTATGCATACATATAGAGTTCTATGAGTGAGATATATATATATATATATATATATATATATATATATATATATATATAATGTATGTACGTATATATATATATATACATATATATCTGTATAATAAATATTATATCTATATATTATGTAGTTATACATATAAGCATGCATACATACAAGCATGCATACATACTAAGAGAGAAAGAAATAGATAGATAGATAGATACATACATACATACATACATACATACATACATACATACATACATACATACATACATACATACATGCCGCTGTGAAGGCAAGACGAACTACTAGCGTTCTACCTCAGATTCGCGTTTGGCCGTACGGCTTTTGAATGTTGTTTTCACTGTCCAATTTTTCGTGTCTTGGTTTGTGTTTGCCACCTTGGAATCCTCTGTGTAGTGGGTTGATCCACTACTCAGGAAGAGACTATTCTAGAGTACGTTCTGTCTTATCTTCGAAACGTCAGGTTAGAATAGAGACAGCTGATGAAGGAATATTCCAAGTGGCTTTCCGTTTT
>NC_068983.1:86776536-86777838 GCF_001194135.2 Octopus bimaculoides
ATTACACCATGTGAGGGGAGATAAATATTACTTATTTAAAGGACACAATATATGTATTTAAGTGCTGCTAATAGTTTCATATGTTGAGAAATATCTCAAACATTTTCATCAGGCACAAACCACATGTCATAACGAACTAAGAAAAAAACTGAATAAGAGAAGGAACACGAAAAACTGAGAAGGCAATATAAAGAAAACGTTTTTTGTTTTCCGTGTTTTTTTAACGTTCTGCATTTTCTGTATGCTGCATCTGAGTTCTTTTTTTTTTTTTGTGTGTGTTTCATCTTTTATTCATTTTTTTTAGTTCGTTGTGATAAGTGGTTTGTGCCTGATGAATATGTTTGAGATATTTCTGAACATATGAAGCTATTAGTATCACTTAAAGGCATGTATTGTGTCCTTTAAATAAATAAATAATACATAGTGCTTGTATGGTAAGAAGCTTGCTTCTTAACCACATGGTTCCGAGTTCAGTCCCACTACGTGGTACCTTGAGCAAGTGTCTCCTACTCTAGGCTGGGGCCAACCGAAGACTCGTGAGTGGATTTGGTAGACGGAAACAAAATAAAGCCGATCGTATGTGCGTGTGTGTGTGTGTGTGTTCGCCATCGCTTCACAACCAACGCTGGTTCCCGTAACTTAGCGTTTCGGCAAAAGAACCGATAGAATAGGTACTACGCTTACAAAGAATAAGTCCTGGTGTCGATTTCTTCCACTAAAACCCTTTAAGGCGATGGTCCAGCATCGCTGCAGTCAGATGACTGAAACAAGTATATATATACAACATGAAATACGAAGGCAAATTTGGGTATGCGAGCAACGAGAGATGCAAATGGAAAACAAGACAAGTAACATAAAGAACGACCCTTCATCAGTTGTCGGCTGTTCATCTACTCCACATTTCGAGCGGTTAACGACAATGTGAGCATTCGATAAACAGTTGCCTCTGCGAACCAAAACAAAATTTGGGATTTGCGGAGTGTCAAAGTTAGGAGTCTCCACTATCCTGTATTTGTTACCAATTTTGACCTGCTGCAAATCCCAAATTTAAATTTGGGTTCGCGGGAGCAGCTGTTTTTCGAAGGCTCATATTGTCGTTAACTGCTCAAAATGTGGATTAGATGAACAGCCGACAACTGATGAAGGGTCGTTCTTTATGTTACTTGTCTTGTTTTCCATTTGCATCTCTCGTTGTTCGCATACCCAAATTTGCCTTCGTATTTCATGTTGTTTACGTTTTGTGACATCCTGTACCCAGATATGCTTATATATATATATATATATATATATATATATATATAT
>NC_068983.1:86778143-86781290 GCF_001194135.2 Octopus bimaculoides
TATATATATATATATATATATATATATATATATATATGTATATATATATACATATATGTATGTATGTATGTATGTATGTATATATGTATGTATGTTTGTACACAGGCTCATTATCAGCATGATCAATTTGAGGATACTTTCTCAATATGTACGTTGAAATAAGCATTAATTCTCACATCCTAATGTCTAGTTTTTTTCCCTTTTTTTCTCTGCAGTTTATTTTACACCTGTTGTTTTCAACAACTTTTATCTGTGGACCCTTTTATTACTACTATATTCTGATGGGCCCCCATACCCATTCGATGTTTAAACACTAGTTTTGTAGATATTTATTTCAAAATTCCTATTCCGTTCATTGTGTAGCTGTTTCTTGCAATAAATACATCTGAAGCAAAATTGTTTTATGGACCCATAAAATGGTACTGTGAACCCAATTTACTATTTTGCTTACGTGCTAAATCTTATATAGACTACAAGGTGTCATATGGTTGAGAACAGAACCACTGCTTTATACCATAGTGGTTAAATTCGTATCAATTTTACTGCTGTCATTGCTCTTCAGTAATGAAAGAAGCAAGAAATATTCGTTCTGTCTCAGAAAGTGTCCGGACAGGACAACGATGGTCTGGCCAGTTTTGCTCAGAAAATTTTTACTCTCGTAGATTCCTCTGAAAACCGTAGTTGATGAAAATCCAATGCAAACAACATGAGAATTAGCAAAATAGTTTAAATCCAGTCACTCTTCGATCATAAAACACTTTCATAAAATAGGAAAAGTGTCTAAACTTACTCAGTAGATCTTTCATCATCTGCCTGCTTCTCAGCTTCATCAAAGAGTTGTCCTCTGCTCATCATTGAAGAGTAGACTTGCAGCTGAACCTTTTGTGAGCAGGTTTATCACAAGTGGTGAAAGGTGAGATCTCTCTAATTATATCCAATAAAAACGATAAGTGTTAGCTACCAAGGAAAATGAATTCAACACCAAACCAGAAAAAAATATTATGTTCTGTGTTTGGTGGGATATGAAGGGTGTCGTCTATCATGAAATGTTTAACCAAAACAAAACGGTTAATGCAGAGAATTATTGTCGGAAATGCACAATCAGTGGTCAGTCTAAATGCAAGGCCACATATTGTCCAACTCACTCAGGAGAAGAACATAGCACTAAACTCCCTACTCTCCTGACCTTGCACCATCTGTCATTTTTTCAGATCATTGCAACAATGTTTAGTGGGCAAACAGTTCATTAATTGTAAATAGATTTAAAATGATACTGGGTGTTTCTTTACTTTGAAATGTGAAAAATTTTACGCCCGAAGAATCAACAACTTGCCACATAGATGTGATTAGGCAATCAATAGTGTGTGGAAATATTATCTTCATTAAGTCTATTAATGAAGACCAAAGAAGCGTTTGTTTCTTTCCCGTCATGAAATGTAACAGGACTTTCTTTCTAATCTTATATATACATGCATGTATATATACATATATATATGCTTAGCGATATTTCGCCTGTCTACGTTCTGAGTTCAAATTCCGCCGAAGTTGACTTTGCCTTCTATCCTTTCGGGGTCGATAATATAAGTACCAGTCGAGCACTGGGGTCAATGTAATCGACTTACCTCTCCTCCTAAATTGCTGGTCTTTATTTTAGCTATTGGATGAAGGATAACACTTATGACATTTTTCAGGATCTTCGAGACTGATAAAAGAAAGAAAGAAGTTCATCTTCGACTGGTGATCTGGCCCGTATCTTTGTAACAGAACAGACTCCACTGAAAGGTACCCGGGGGTCTAGTGAAGGCGTTAGACCAGGTAACAGATTAAGCCAACAATCCAAATGCAAGAACAGCCCATTCGGCGGATTTCCATATAGTTCTCGACTGCCAGGTTTTAAGTGATAATGTTTTCTTCCATCCTACAGTAGGATGGAAGACTCTTGTCTGAGGAGCTGCTCATTGGGGTCAAACCTGAAACCACGTTGGTGAGGGGAGATGATTTTTACCACAAAGGCATTCCTGTGCCCAAAGTAAGTGCAAGAGAAAATACAGAAGAATGTAAAGAAAGAAAATTTAAGCATCGGATAGTTGAGTTGAAAGGAAATAAATTATAGTACAGCTTCGCAAAATAACACTTTAAAAATTGAAAAATAAATAATTGTGTGTGTGTGTGTGTGTGTGTGTGTGTGTGTGTGTGTGTGTGTGTGCGTGTGTGTATGAGGGATTTGTTACTTTTTTGGTCCCCCAAGATCACAGATAGAACCTGCTTTATATATTGTGTCCACGTACAAGCATTTATATATATATTTTTATATATTTTTATTGCTTTATATATTTTTACATATTTTTTCTGTATATTACCTTTCACCCTATATTTATGTGCGTATACAAACGTGTATATGAACATTTTTGTGCGCGTATGGGTATATATTCGTGTGTCTGTGTACGTGTGTGTGGGTATGTATATGTGTACATGTGTATGGTTGCATATACATGTGGGTGTACATGCATGTGTTTCACTTGAGTGTGAGTGATCATATGCATATATAGCATGTGCGTATTTTAGACGTGTATATGAATATAATTGTGCGCGTATGGGTATGTGCACGTGTGTGTGTGTGTGCGCGCGTGTGCGGATATGTATATGTGTACATGTGTATGGTTACATATATATGTGCACATATAGGCGTGTGTGTGGGAGTGCATGTATGTGTTTCACGCGTGTGAATGAGCATATGCACATAGGCACATGTACGTGGGTGTGCGTATGTGCATGTGTATGTATGTACATGTGCGCATACGCGAATTCTATGAGCGTTTTTTACTTTTTTACTTTCTCGCCTTCGGGTTTTTTTTCCCTTTATTTAACGGTCATTCTAATAACTCTTTTGTTTGTCTTAATAACGGTCATTTACATAGTAATTTCCCTTTGTTATAGCATTTCTTTATTGCTTTAATAACTGACGAGATGCCGAAGCAGATTTTTGCCCCGACATCCAAAACTCGGAGTTTTATTATGGCAACCGAATAATTGTCACATATATTACAGATAATTCCTCTATTTACATAATATCGAGGTCTCATTCATTCTTTTGTTGTCATGCCATTACTATTAATATATATATATATATATATATATATATATACA
>NC_068983.1:86782665-86784891 GCF_001194135.2 Octopus bimaculoides
ACACACACACAAACGCGCATACATATACACACATACACAGACATTCAGACAGACAGACAAATAGATAGATAGATAGATAGATAGATAGATAGATAGATAGATAGATAGATAGATAGATAGATATACTTACGTATGTATTGTTAATATTTGCTTGTATATATACATATACACGCATACACACATGCACATGTACATGTTTGTAAGTATGCACATATGCATGTATGTATGTATATAAATGCAAATGGCGGCGAGCTTGCAGAATCATTTGAGCATCGGACAAAATACTCTACGGTGTTTGTTCCGATTCTTCACAGTTTGAGTTCAAAATCCCTCTGAGTTAGTTAAAGAGACGTACCAGTGAAGTACTGGGATCGATTATATCAACTTAACTTTTCCCTAAAAATTACTAGCTTTGTGCTTTCGGTCTTTGCTTTCATTTTATACATAAGCTATTGTTTATATTTGCTGTCAGTCGTATACTGGCGTTTATATTCTATATACCTCTAGACCATGACATACAGTGTAATTCATATAAGACGATAATCGTCTTGGAGATTTTTTTTATGTCTGCCTCTTCTATGTTTTATCGAATTCTCCAAAATTCAAAATTTATTTGATACGCAGTAAAAGATTTTGATAATATTCTTTTCTACTCTAGGCACAAGGTCCGGAAATTTGGGGGAGGGGGCCAGTCGATTAGATCGACCCAGTACGCAAATGGTACTTAATTTATCGACCCCGAACGGATAAAAGGCAAAGTCGACCTCGGCGGAATTTGAACTCAAAACGTAAAGACAGACGAAATACCACTGAGTATTTCGCCCAGCGTGCTAACGTTTCTGCCAGCTCGCCGCCTTAAAGTTTGAAAATATTGTAAATGCAGTGTGATCGAATGGTTATGTTGTTCACTTCGTAACCACCCATAGGATCCGGTTTCGATCGCACGGTTGGTGGGGACGCATCTTGGGTAATCAACTCATATCTTGTGAGTGTAATTGGATTGACGGAAACTGTAGAGAAGCTGCGGGTGGATTCTACCTATGATTCAAAAGGTACATCTCTGTCACCTGTCACACTTATTTCTACCTGAGAATTATGTTATCGGTTCGCGTATCTGTGAGCTGTTCAGTCTTTAATTCAAGAGTGGCTTATTCACTTGATTGAACAACCAACTGAAACCTCATCGTTAAACGACGGAGACCCACCGCAACATTAAACTTCAAATAACAAAAACAGAAGACATTTTAAGCGGACTTTTATTTTCTCCTCCGTATTTGTGTGTATGTGTGTGTATGTGTATTTACACACGCATACACATACACAAACACAGATACACACACAAATACATACATACATACGTACGTACACACACACACACACACACATACACACACACATATATATATATATCGAAACGTCTAGTTAGAATAGAGGCAGCTGACGAAGGATTAATTCCAAGTGGCTATCTGTTTTCCTATGTGTTCGTTCCGTTGTCTGTAGTTCACTGTTCTAACGTCCTGTACCCTGATATGCATCTATTTACACATGTAGATGTAAGTATGTACATATATGTGTGTATACATGCATATATATTCTTTGTATTTTATATATATATATATATATATATATCCCTGCATATCTCACATCATATCTCACATCATATCTCACATATCTCACATCTTCTCACACCGTCTCCGATGAAGGGATATAATAAATATCCTGGAAACAGCTGTAAGACCTTCTATTTATTAATGTTCTAAACTCTACACAGCCTTGGTTTTTTTATCACATTACGAAAAGTAATTTTTTTATATGTATATATATATAAATATGAATATGCATTTTTAGGTTTCTGCCAACCAACCAATTGAATGATTTTACTAAGATTTGGAGTACAGGAAGTACCTGTGCAGATGAATAATTTTTAGTGGGTGTAGCTTGCACTGCACTACCCCCACTTATTAGCCCAAGAAGACTTTCACCGGTGTGACAAGAGAATTGACAAAACCAGGAATTTCCAAGGCCTCAGGTTTTATTTCGGAGATTTCCTTCTCCTAGGTAGATTACCAACCAAGGTTAAAGAGCTTCTACCTGCCCATGAGGTAATTCCAGACACCTAACCGACACTCAGACACTCTGTAAAGTGATCAAATATCACTCCGGTGACCGATGTGGAGCAGCTCATCAAAAAAAATAAATAAATAAATAAAAAATAAATTAAATAAA
>NC_068983.1:86786677-86789177 GCF_001194135.2 Octopus bimaculoides
AAATATATATATATATATATGGAAATTATAATAAACACAAGTTTGAATCAATTGGTTCCCTGCGTACGTTTCACCGTTGTGGTTGTTTGGAACTTCCTCTACATTAGATTTTTCAAATTTAATTGGACGCTTTAACGACAGAGGATCATCAGGGGAATGTGTATGAATGTGTATGTTTGTCTTGAAGAATATTGAATCTGTATTTTCTCACAGTTGAATATTACAAAGAAAAATCAGAAAAGTAATGCAATTTGTTTCTTATGAGAGGCATATTTTTCAATGAAATTATTCGATATTTGGTACAGATGTGAAGAGACATACTCTTGATCTTTAATTACCTAATTTTTGAGGGGTTTTTTTAGTTTTTGTTTGTTTTGTTTTGTTCTTTTGCTTTGTTCTGTTTTGTTTTTTCAGATATATGATGAAATGAGCTGATATTACTATGGCTGCTTCACTGGAAATCTGTCAGAAGCAAAGAGCAGTGAATGAGTTCCTTGTGGCCGAAAGGGAAACTCTTGTAAATATTCACAAAAGATGAAAATGTTTTCAAAGATAAATCTTTAGATTACAGCATTGTGTGTAGATGGCCTGCTGTTTGAATGAGAATTCAGCAGATTAAAAACAATTGAGAAATTCAAGCTTAGCATACATGCTTCGTAATGGACACCCATTAAATTCTGTCAACCCTGCCAGCAAGAAAAAAGCAGACGTTTGATTAGAGCTGATAGGCGCATAGCCATTGACGAAATAGCATCAGAGCTTGGAATTAACCATTGCAGTGCTAAACGACATTAAAACAAATTGCATAACTTTTTGACTCACCTTCGTATTTCACAAGTTAAGTATTTGCAGTGAATCCAGTGTAGACATGATGAACCATTGCGTTCATAGGTATAATTGATTACAACTCTTCCACCATTTATCTGATACTCATTTCATCGAACTCAGAAAGAAGAATAAACGCAAAGCTGACTTGAGTGGAGGTGAATTTAAATTCAGAGCTTAAAGTGGCCTAACTAAATACTACAGGGTCTTCGTCTGTCGCTCTATTGATTCTCCAAGTCCTCCATTCTTTCTGGTGAAATTAATTTCTGTACCTTCAAATTAGAATAGTTTGTGGAGTCTATTGGAAAAGTAATGCATTAATATCGTTTTCTATCTCTTTTCTATCATTTATTTCTTTCAGTCATTGGACTGCAGCCATCCTGGGGCACCATCATAAAGCGTTTTGTCGAACAAATCTACCCCAGTACCTTAGTACATATTCTGTCATCCCTTTTTACCGAACTGCTAGGTTACGGGACGTAAAAATAAGAACCAACACTGCTTGTCAAGTTGTGGTGGGGGACAAACGCAAATAAAAAATATACACATAGATACATACATATATTTCTATACAATGGGCTTCGTTCAGTTTCCATCTACTAAATCTACTCACAAGGCTCATTGCCCTAATAATCATTTCTACTATAAGCACAAGCCCGAAATTTTGCGGGCAGGGGCTAGTCGATTACGTCGACACCACTACTTGACTGGTACTTTTTTTTTATCGACTCCGAAAGGATAGAAGGCAAGTCCACCGCGGAGGTATTTGAACTCAGAACGTAAAACTGGAAGAAATGCTGCTAAGCATTTTGTCTGGCGCGCTCGCGATTTTGCCAACTCGACACCTTACATTACTCTAATAATAAGTTAGTGTTTATATACTCAGTGCTGAGGACCTCATATAACTAACTGGAAATAGTATTTTGTTTTGTTAAGAAAAAAAAGGAAAGAAATCATGACAAATATTTTTATAGTCGGCAAATACAGAAGACAACTCAGGAAATGTTTTAGCCTTATAACGACCATCTTGAGTAAAGTATACACTTCATCGCTGAGGATGGACATAATTATTTCGAGTTCATTTCTTTATGTTCCCTGCATTAAATACGGGGGTCGTTAAAATGTATTGTGTGTAATTGTTAAATATTGATTTCAAATGTTGACACAAGGCCAGAAATTTTGAATGAGGAGTTAGTCAATTGCATCAACCCCAATGCTCAACTGGTACTTATTTTATCGACCCTGAAAGGATGAAATTTGAACTCAGAACGTGAAGGCAGATGAATGCCGCTAAGCATTTTGCCCGGCGCGGTAATGATTTTGTCAGCTCGGCGCCTTGTAATCTTCTTTCATTAAATTTTCACATCTTTAGTTCTGTATGATAGAATTAATCTTTAAAAGTATGTTGAAGCCTAATGCTTTCATTTTATTGTCGTCGATCAACAAAATTTATTACAATTGTATATCAATATATTTTATAGATCATTAATTATTACTTCACTTTATTATATGGAAACGTTTAAGAGCGATTATTTTTTCAACTAAACCTCATTTTATAGATGACTTGTGGGCTTGGAAAACTAATGTGATTTAGAGTATAAGCAAAAATTACCAGTAAAATGTATGCCTAGAACTTCAAAATCGAGTCATGGTTTGTATACATCGGCGGTAGGGA
>NC_068983.1:86792088-86797088 GCF_001194135.2 Octopus bimaculoides
TATGAGTTTATATAGACACACTTACGAGTGTATATGTCTTTTTTAGTCGATTATGTTTATTTTACTTCTATGTTCCCATTTTATAGTTTTTTTCTCTATCATTCTCTCTTCATTCGCTTCCACCTCCCCCCTACCTCTACTTTTGAACTTTATTCTCTCTTTCTCTCACTGTCTCTCTCTCTCTCTCTCTCTCTCTCTCTTCTCTTCTCTCCTCTTCTCTTCCCTTCCGCCTCCATTTTACCTTTATAGATCAATCAAAAGAATTTGGACAGAAAACAAATTCCCTCTTTCTCTGTTGTTTCATCGTCCAAATTACACTAGTTTTTATACATCTACATGGAACCGTTCTAGTTTTATCTTCACGCTACTTTACAGAAACCTATACAACACAGATAAAATAAATGGGTTCGAGAAAAAAAAATAAATAAACGCGGAAAAAAAACTTCTATTGCTTCTTCTACATTACTATATAGATATTTGTTATCATCACCATCATCATCATTATCATCATCAACATCAACCCCATCTTTAACACCTTCATCTTTAACACCTTCACAATAATAATAATAATAATAATAATAATAATAATAATAATAATAATAATAATAATAATAATAATAATTTATTACATAGGCACAAGGCCTCAGATTTAGATGGGGAATATTTGGTGATCATATCAGCTCCTGTAGTTGACTGTACATTATTTTTTTCGAACCAGGAATGATGAAGGATAAAGTTAACCACGGTACGCAAGATTTGAACTCAGAATGTAAAAAGTTTTCACAATAAAATTAATAATTGCCTATAGCATAAGCACAAGGTCTATCATTTTGAGGGGTGACAGATGATTACATCGATCGCAATACTTGATTCGTTCTTCATTTAATCAACCTCCAAAAGAATAAAAGGTAAAGTTGCCGTCGGCGGAATTTGAACTCAGTCTCCACTTGACGCAGGACTGTAACTCTGTCAAAGAGACGAGGGGGTAAAAACGTGTCTGACAAAAGATGATCACACCTGCCCACCATCAAAGAAAAGCTGTTGATGACACAGCCTCAGCAGGTGGAAGTCTGCGCATCATTAACCACCGCATACACAGTCTTTCACTCAGCAAGTCTTGACAGTAAATTAGGTAAATGGAGAGTCTGACCAATAGAATGCGTCACCTCCACAGAAAGCGGGAAAGAGCAGACGTTCCAGTCAGTTCAGACGTAAATTGGAAGAAGGCTTGACAGGCGTAATAGCTGACGCACGCAATGTGAACGTTCGTCCCTCTTTTCGACCTTTCAAGGATATCTCATTATTTGTGAGTGAAACTGGACACCCTGTTCAACCCCTCATCCTGATCCTTGTCCAAGTGGAGGACTGGACTAAACCAGAAACCGAGCAGTTTAATCAGTTCGTCCATCCAGCACCATAAGATTTTGGTGCCAAGCTACTGGTCCACTGACGTTTCCTGCTTAATTTTCTCACCTGTCACTGCCTAGTATTCACTTAGACCGACGCCGACTACCTCTGTGTGCTTGGTATCTACCTCTATTATAGTCCCGTTGTCAATCTTCCATATTCTAGTTCGCGTGGGATGCTTCTCAACGTCTCAGTTTCCGCACTAGTGGGTCTAGTATCTCTACGTGCAGAAGAGATGCATATGGACAACCTTGGCGGACTGATTGCATAATACTAAACCGGTCTGGTAGATGGCCATTTACTCCGATCACCGAACAGATGTCACTGTACATTACAGTGATCCAGCACCAGAAAATGCTGCTGTAACCATCCACTTTAAGGAGAGCCGCCAAGCACCAATGGTGGACATATATATAGTGATTTTTCTGGGAATTCTAATAATTATTCAAAACCTGTTTAGGTTTAACTTTTCTGAGAATGGTCCATACCAGTTTGTCAAAGGCTTTGCGGAAAAGTAAGGCAATTCATTTTTATTTAATGATTTTCAATATCTTTTAAGATTGAGAAACTCTTGTTTTAAAAAGTATATCATCGCAATTGGATTGACTCCTTTCAAATTGCAAATTTTATAAAGCCAAAATATCTGAATAATAGCCTCTTCTGTGGTTTTTGTTGTTCAATCAGATCTCAGATATGAACATTTAATATATTATTCGGAGATTAGCTGGTTATCTCGCGGAAAAGTTCGGCAGTGAGCTATGTCACTGCGAAGTGAAGTAGAAATTTTTTATCTGACATTAAAAAAAAATTCATACTTTAGCTTCAAGATTCTCAGATACCAAGTCAATGCTTCAGTTAGTTTATTTTTTCCGGTATTTTATTTTTTTAATTGAATGACTTAAATATCTCTCTACAAGGCCGTGATCAAACAATTATTGGTTTAATGGAGAAAATAAATGCGTTTAAAGAAAAGCTCGAATGGTGGAAAAGGAAAGTTGAGCAAGAAAAAATGCAACTTCATCCAGTATTCAGTCTACTGAAAAAAAGATTACAATAATAATAATAAAAATAATAATAATAATAATAATAATAATAATAATAATAATAATAATAATAATAATAATAATAATAATAATAATAATAAATATTTTTATTACTGTCATCATCACCGTCGTCGTCGTCGTCGTCGTCGTCATTATCATCATCATTATTATAATTATTATTAGTAGTAGTATTACTATTACTACTACTACTACTACTACTACCATTTTAATTTCAATTTTAGTGACGTACAGGTTATTATTTTGAAACATTTAGCAAAATTGATAACAGAATTTAGATTCAGTCGTTGCATTCCAGCAGAGGATGCTGAGATACATTTAGTACTAGCATTAACGATTTGCATGAGAATTTTGTCGATATTAATAAATGTAGCAGTTATAATTTCAATGAGAATGTCGAATTTATCGGTGCTTTTTTGCTGAATGTTAAGGCGAAGAAACCAATTGTTGGAAGGAAAGCAATGAAGGTGCTTCTTCCCTTTACTACAAATATTTGAGAGAATTAAGCTTTTTCAAAGACTGTTAACTTCATTTGAACATTTATTATTTGTTATATGGTGTCAGTGACCAGGTCGTAGTTCGCGCAAAGAAAATGTTGATACTCTATAACAAATAATAAATGTTTAAGTGAAGTTAACAGTCGTCGTGTATTTTTGAATACTTAACATGTGTTTTCCACGCTGCAGTCGTTTTAGTTTCATCACAGAGCCTCAGATCAAATCATTTGCCTGACAAGTACACCTCCGAAACAAGGTTTTCAATCTTAACGATTACAAAAATAAAACGAAGAAACTGATTGCAACAAAAGTGTAACTTATTGAAGATGAAACCTACACTGGGGGAACTTCTCAACTTGTCCCAACCAAAAATTTCATGAAATTCCATAAAAGTGCTAACAGTCACATAGTATTTAAGTAATGAATTTTAGAAAATTACCACAAATTGGCGGGCGTATACAGAGCACTCAAAAAGCCTAAGGCTTCCTACCTATAGATTCCAACTATTCTCTAATTGATATTGCTAAATCTTGATATAAAATATCCTTAATATAATATTCTAAAATTCAATATAATCTTTCACAATAGCGAACGTAATTTTATTGCAACAACGGAAGTTATTAAAAGACAAGTGATGAGCCATGCTACAGTTAGTTATGTATCCAAAACTTAAATCATTATTCGTGAGGCTTATCAATGTTTATTTTCATAAAGTAAATGATGCCGAAAACTAAATTTAGCACATCACCATAATTTTAAAATTAATTGGCTATTCTCAGTTGCAGATTTAGTGTTCAAGCAATAAAATTTATTTTCAATATTTAGTAGAATTACGGAGAAAATTGGGCGAAATCTTCCTCCATTTTCCCATTACACAAAACTAAATCAGTTTCCTTGTCTTAATTGGATATTAGATTATTACTTATTGTATTTACTCATATATTAAATATACTAAGGAGAATCTATAGTGAACAAGATAAAAACAATTTAGTGACTTCCTTTTTATTACAATTTTTGTGTTGCCATCTTAAAATTACAAACTACTTAGGGTTGCTGTTCTAAAAGGTTGAGTAATACTGACGGAGAGTGTCAGTTATTGGATCATTGGAGGTTTAAAGCTGAATTAAGCATAGCACCGAACTAGATGTTTTACATCGAATCCAGGAATTTCTTTACGGTGGTGAGGACAACTTCGATAACAGACAGCAATGATGATGATGACGACCACGACAGTGATCATCGAATGGGGATTGTCGACAACAGGACACCTATCTTTGGGTGGTCAGATAGACTTAGTCACCCGTTTTAATACTACCACTTACAGAGACCGTTGAGCTACCTTTCGTGAGACACACTCTCGGTTTTGGAATCTACTGCATCTTCCGAGTGTTGTTGACTCTCCGCCATAACTACTTTGCTCCATCGATGATCACTGACCATCAGCGAGACACTCCTCGCAACAATACGAAAAGTCATAGACTCTGCTCTTCCTCTTCTGACTAAACAAAGAAAATAAAATGAAGAGGAGGAGGAGGAAGTTGATGTCGACGACGACGACGACGAAGATGATGATGATGATGATGATGATGATGATGATGATGATGATGATGATGACGATGACGAAGATGCCGATGAAGATTTCGATGACGATTTCGATGACGATGATGAGGAGAAGGGAGCGGAGGTGGAGGAGAAAGAAGAAGAGGAGGAGAAGGAAGAAGAGGAGGAGAAGGAAAAAGAGGAGGAGGAAGAAGAGGAGGAAGAAGAGGAGGAAGAAGAGGAGGAAGAAGAGGAGAAAGAAGAGGAGAAAGAAGAGGAGAAAGAAGAGGAGAAAGAAGAGGAGAAAGAAGAGGAGAAAGAAGAGGAGAAAGAAGAGGAGAAAGAAGAGGAGAAAGAAGAGGAGAAAGAAGAGGAGAAAGAAGAGGAGGTGAAGGAAAAAGAGGAGGAGGAAGAGGAGGAAGAAGAGGAGGAAGAAGAGGAGGAAGAGGAGGAAGAAGAGGAGGAAGAGGAGGTAGAGGAGGAAGAAGAGGAGAAA
>NC_068983.1:86798986-86799947 GCF_001194135.2 Octopus bimaculoides
GAGACTAATTATGAAAGCGTTTGCAATTATTGTTTTTTTATTATTCCAATGCTTTACGGTAAATAGGTAAGTTTATATTTTTAAGGACGAGAATTTTTGGGGGGCCCAAAAAAGGCACGAAGTTACAAATGTATTCTTTTATTCTTTTCTTCTTTTATTTGTTTTAGTCATTTGACTGCGGTCACGCTGGAGCACTGCCTTTAGTTGAGCAAATCGACCCCAAGACTTATTCTTTGTAAGCCTAGTACTTATTCTATCGGTTTCTTTTGCCGAACCGCTAAGTTACGGGGATGTAGACACACCAGCATCGGTTGTCGAGTGATGTTGGAGGTACAAACATAGACACACAAACATATACGCACACAAACATATACACAAACACACACACACACACACATATATATAATATAAATAATATATAAATATATGCATATATATATACATACATATGTGTACATACCTACATGTATATGTATATATATATACATGCATATTATGGGTACAGGACATCAAAAAACGTGAACAAAATGAGAAACGAAAACATAAAAAACAAAAACATAGAAAACAAACTTTTTTTCGAACAACGAAAGAAACAAACAGAGAAACGAGACAGGCAACATAAAGAACAATCCCTTCATCAGTTATCACCTGTTTTATCTACCCCGCGTTTCGAAGGTAGAGACATACGACGGACTTCTTTCAGTTTCCGTTTACCAAATCCGCTCACAAGGCTTTGGTCGGCCCGAGGCTATAGTAGAAGACACTTGCCCAAGGTGCCACGCAGTGAGACTGAACCCGGAACCATGTGGATGGGAAGCAAGCTTTTTACCTCCCAGACACTCCTGAGCCTAAAAATATCAATTCCACTGTTTTTTTTTGTTTTTTGTTCCAGGAGGCTGAAGAGTAAATTCGTCACTGGAAGGCTTTGAACTCGGTACATAAAGAAACGTGACTTAACATA
>NC_068983.1:86800012-86804362 GCF_001194135.2 Octopus bimaculoides
ACATTTTTGTGCCAAAGATAAATGAAATTATGGCTGTTCTGCGAGGTAGCGAGCTTGCAGAATCGTTACCACACCGGAGAAATTCGTCCGTCGTTACTGCCAGTTCAAATTCTACCGAGGACGACTTTACCTTTCTTCCCTTTCGGGGTAGATGAAATAAGCACTAGTGAAGTACTGCGGTCAATGTAATTAACTAGACCTCTTCTCCAAAATTTCAGGCCTTTTACCTGTAGTAGAAAGAATATTATTGTTGTTCTACCACATTACGGTATATTTCTGAATAACATGAGCTTCTATAGCTATTGTTTATATCCGGTCTCAAGCAGCATTAAGCAGAAATTAAAGAAATGTCCAAGTCATTTGTATGTACTTGCTGGATATGGTATTAGACTACCGCAGAAAGTTTTCTCTCTATAAAGTGAAAAGATTTAAACTTGAGATTGAAGGACAATCAATTGCTCAACAATGGGTGCTTTTCGCAAAGACTACTTGGTTGCAAACATTCGGAACAAATCAACGGTCTAAAGAGAACTTCCTTTCCCATGTGGCGGGGATCCTGAAAAAATTCATAGCCGTGGCCCTTCTTTCTCTGAGTAAGCCATCCATCCATCCATCTCCATCCACTATTCCATCTATCTCCGTCTACTATTCCTGAGAGAGTCGTAGGAGTAGAGTTCTAAGGCACCTCCACCATAAGATCCTTTCAGAAGCATCCGTCTTCCAGCTGGATTCCCATAGTACCACTGCTGTGACGTCTCAATTCGAAGTAGCGTCTGGACCCGGAGAGACCCCTTGATCTCCCAGCTGCACATCCTGTCGAATAACGTTACTCCAGAGATCTTTCGGAAGAAATTCATACAATTTAAAAAAGAATATTACTTACAACAAACCTGCTTTATATTCTATGCCATTACAAAAGTTTGCGCTACCTACTTACCACCCTGGTTGACTGAGCCTGTCACCCCTTTTCTTCTCACCCATCCTGTCCCTTTCCCAACTCGCTGGTCTATCCATTTCCCCAGTCCCCAGAAGCTAATCTCTATAGATCTTTGAGTTTCTGTTTCTGTAGTGAGACAAATCTATTTAAGAATAGAAACACCATTGTATTGCAGCAAACAACTTTCCACACTGAGGTATCTACTATCTTTCCAACAAAATCACACATTTAAACATGATCGAGTGGATTAGGAATTGGACCACCAGTTCAAATATGGTGAATCAAAATCCACTGTATGTTTTTCTTTTTGTCCCTAGAGTGGAACCGTTATTCTACTACTTTCAATTAATCTAACTACAGGAAATAGATAAAATAAAACACTAATGAAGTATTAGGGTCGATGTAATCGACTAGCCTTTTCTCCCAACTTTCAGGCATTGTGTCTATACCAGAAAGCATTATTATTTTTTTTTTTTTTTTTTTTTTTTTCTTTCTTCAAATTTTCTTCCATTTCTCGCCGAGTGTTTTCCGTACACCTAGGGCAGAGAAACTCATTGTATGCATTCCCAGTTTACACACGCAAATTCACAGGTATTATTATTATTATTATTATTATTATTATTATTATTATTATTATTAAGGTAACGAGCTGGCAGAATCGTTAGCACGCTTAGCGGCATTTCGTCTGTCATTACGTTCTGAGTTCAAATTCCACCGAGGCCGACTTTGCCTTTCACCCCCCAAGTACCAGTTGCGCACCAGTATCGATATAAACGACTAAACCCTCCCACCAAAAATTCAGGCCTTGAGCTAAAAATTTAAATCATTATTATTATTATTATTATTATTATTATTACTATTATTATGAGGCGGAGAGCTGGCAGAATCTTTAGCGCATCGGACAAAGTGCTTAACGGCTTTTCTTAGTGTTCTTTTCGTTGTGAGTTCAAATACCACTGAGGTCAACTTTACTTTTCATCCTTTCAGAATCGATAAAAATAAGTACCGGTCAAATATTGGGGTTGGTGGTATCGACTAACTCCTTCACCGAAAAACTACTGGCCTTCTGCCAAAACACGAAGCTATTATTACATTATAAGACGAAGGCGGCGAGCTGGCAGAAACGTTAGCACGCCGGGCGAAATGCTTAGCGGTATTTCGTCTGTCTTTACGATCTGAGTTCAAATTCCGCCGAAGTCGACTTTGCCTTACATCCTTTCGAAGTCGATAAATTAAGTACCAGTTGCGTTCTAGGGTCGATCTAATCAACTGGACCCCACTCCCCAAAAATGTTGGGCCTTGTGTCTAGAGAAGAAAAGATTATATTATAAGATGACCAACTACTGGAACTGTTTGCGCATCGGGCACAATAGTTTGTAGCATTTCTTCAGGCTTTTCACGTTCTGAGTTCAATCCTTTCGGAACCGAAACAAATAAAATACCAGTCAAATACTGAGGTCGATGTAATCGATTATCTTCTTCCCTCTAGAATTACTGGCCTTGCGCCAAAATTTGAAGCCATTATTGTTATTGTTGTTGCTGCTGCTGATGATGATGATGATGATGCTGATGATGATGAGGGCAGTGGATTGATGAAATCGTTTGAGTGTTGAACAAATGCTTGGCGATATTTCTTCCGGCTCTTTACGTTCAAATGCCGTCGAGGTCAACTTTGCCTTTCATCCTTCCGGGATCAATAACATAAAGTATTAGTCAAGTACTGGATCGATATAATCTATTAACCACCACCGTCCATCGTCCCCCCCCCACCCACTCACACACACACACACATACAAATTTCTGTCCTTCAGCCAATCATAAGTGTTGTTGTTGTTCCTTAATTGCCGAAATTTCCATGCATAATTAAGATATTACTATAACCGTTGTTGATTTGGTCTGTTGTACGTTTTCCCCTATAATTAAATAAAAGGACTATTGCTTTTGCTGTTATCGATGCCGCTGTTGTTGCTGTTGTTGTTGTTGTCGTCGTCGTCGCCATCATTGTCGTTGTTTCCGTTATTGACGTCGTTCGCGGTTGATATTTTACTTCTCCTTGTCATCACCATCGGCGTTTTCGTCGCAGTCACTGTTATTGCAGTCGGTTATTAATTAAATACCTAAATAAACAAACATATAAAAGACCATTAGAAATGTTTTATTGCATTTGATTTCTTGTCTGAAGTCAATCATCAGAGATATATTTTTGGCCTGTATCAGCAGTTAGGATGATTCTTTCAGCATATAAAACTGTTAAAGCTAAGTGTTATTAACCAATGAAATACACTTCTGTAAACATGATAGATTTGATGCAAGCTGTGAGCTGAAAACAACGCACGCATTCTGAACATCGGTGTGCATCTAATTGGTGTAGGCATAAGAACGACAGTCATACTATAGAAATCGTGTATGGATGTGAGAAAATCGATCTCGTGTCATTCTAAGTTTCAGATTCTCTCCCTCTCCACTCTAACAACAATCACCACCGCCGACTCTATCACTAATCATGCCCATCGCCACCACCATTATTCTATCTTAACCAGTATTTCTCTTTCTCTCGTTCTCTCTCTCCCCCCCCCCTCTCTCTCTCTCATACTTTCGCCTCCAATATCATTATTAAGCAATATCTTTACTCGCCAATGTCTCCTTCTACTTCTCCTTCATTTCCTCATTCTGCTATTACTGCTTTTCTTTCCGACAAAGCTTTAAAAGGATAGAAAGGAGGAAAAGTATAAACGTGGCAATAGTGAAGAAGGAGGAGGATAGAAAAGTGAAAGAAAAGAGGAAAGAGAGGCAGGGTGAAATGGGATGGCAGAGAAGTTATCTTCTCATCTTCCAGCCGTCAGTAATGATCGATGACGTGGCAGGTCACGCGATCCTAGGGGACCGACGCCATTTGCTATCACGGCTGGTTGCCTGTACAGTCGTTTCATTGGCGATAAATTCCCTCCCGCCTCTCAGTTTTTCCCTTTAACTCGTAAGAGTTGTGCACCGCCCGCACCGGTGGCCAAGCTTGAAAATATAAGGACCACTCAAATAAGTTTGTCTCTTGGTATTTCACGATCAACTATCTACTGATGAAAATGGTGCATGAAGAATGGGCAACTTCAACAGAAGTCTCGTTGGGCAGGCCGTGAATCTTGTGTTTGTTTAACGTTCACGGTACATAACCGATAATTTCGTCGCAGTACGCCACTCATCTTCCATAACAAATGTACAAAATACTAAACTCTATTTGAATGAAAAGTCTAAGTGAAGCCATCAGAGAAATTTACTGCAAACTACGTCACGCTCCGTTGGGGCGCTCGGTTTTCTGATGGTGTTTTTGTCAGAACGATTGCTGCTACGCGGAAGAAAATGAAACAAAAACAAATAAAGAGAAAAATGAGCAAATGTGTGTGTGTGCGTGTGCGTGT
>NC_068983.1:86804786-86808683 GCF_001194135.2 Octopus bimaculoides
TATATATATACATACATATAATATACACATATACATATATACATATAATATACACATATACATATATATACACACATATATACATACTCACACACACACACACACACGCACACGCACACATGCTCGTAGATATTTGCATATATCTCCATAAACAGATAAAGAAAAAGACAGACAGATAACATATCTGTATGTCTACATATACATGTCTGCATATGCGCTTACTCATGTACACAATATATGCATATTTTTCATATATACATGTGTGTGCATATATATATGTGTGTGTGTGTGTGTGTGTGTGTGTGTGTGTGTATGTATGCGTGTATAAGTTATGCGAGTATGTATATGTATGTGTATGTATGTGTGTGCGTGCGTGCGTGAATATATGCACACACTGCACATGCCTATATAATACAGTTATCATATGTATATTCATATATGTATAAATAAATACATGTGTACACAAACTCTCTCTCTCTCTCTCTCTCTCTCTCTCTCTCTCTCTTTCTCTCCCGCTCTTTCTCTCTCTCTTTCTTCCTCTTTCTCTCTTTGTCTCTCTCTCACATACACGCGCGCGCGTACGCACTCACACACTCACACACACACACACACACACACACACACACACATATTGCAGGTGCAGGATGGCCAAATGTTTAAGAAGATCGGTACGCCACCACGAGGTTCTGGGTTCGATTGCACTGCGAGGCATCTTTTGCAAATGCTATTTCCTGCAGTTTGACAGAAACTGTATGAAATCTTGTCGGGTACACTTATATCTATAATTCAAAAGGGCTTTGTTACACATTATGTCGTACTGACTCTACCTAAAAGTTACGTTAACGGAACACATATCAGTGGAATACCCAGCCACTTGTACATTAAATCAGGAGCAGGTAATTCAGTTGATCGAACGAGTTTATCCCCATAGTCAATCAACGGAGATCTACCAAATACGGATGTATATCTGTGCGCATGTCACTGTGTTTGTGTTTGTGTATGAGTATATATGCGTGTGTGTGTCTTGTATTTTTGTATGTGTGTCTATGTGACTGGCGGGGGTGTATGTATGCGTGTATGTTTATATATATGCATGTTGTCTATCTTTTATAATTTTAAGTCTTCCTGCAAGACAGTATCTGGCTTCTAACAAAGATACAAAGTTCTCTTGTCCGAATGTAGATAACGAAAACAAATTCATTTTTTGAACTTGAGGAAAGTTTTGCATATTTTTACTATTCTGCTTACAGTATGTATTTGGAATGTCCGTGTTAGCTGGTTGGTTTCCTTTTTCTGAAAACCCTAGCTTTTCCAAATAGCCATTTAGGTATTTACTCACAAAACCAAATTTACCAATTATCATTGGTTCAAGTGTGAATATATAATCTGGATATAGAAGCTGAAGGATTTGTAGCAGCTGTCTGTAGTTATCCTCTTTCTCCATGAATTTTGAAGAGCTATTCACATCAGCAGAGCAGCTGACCTCTAAGTATGTATGCATATCATTATTCTGTTTTATTTCTAGAGTTCTTGTCAGTAGAGAAAGAACCGGTTTCTAACCTAGATCCAAGGCCCCTTCATTGGAATTTCAACATCAACAACAGGGTATTTTTGTTTGTATGTATGTATGTATGTATGTATGTATGTATGCATGTATGTATGTACGCATGCATATATGTATGTACGTATTTATGCATGTATTACTGACTTCTGGGCACACGATATTTCGTTATGCAGCCATAATATGTTTTTATAAGTCAACACGGTGTTTATAAGTCAATACTTTCAAAATCAGTGCTGGCTATAACTTCAATAGACAATCTGTAGAGATGACCTTAACACGTCTGTCTGTATGTACACATGTGTTTTCTTTTTCTCTTTAATCTAGATTTAATTTTGATCGGCCACCTGACTGATAACACGGTTTTGAAGGTAAGTATGTTATTGCATTCATTGTGCTTAAAAACCTTAAGAAGGTCTTGCAGCTTTTATTTCTAAATATTGTGTCATATCTAGTGTATTGTCAAGGAGTTGCATTCTCTCCTCAAGAACCCAAGTTCAACCCTACTTTGCTTCTGACAGGTTGTTGCTCCAATAATAAGTATAAACTTGAATTATATTGGAGTACATTATCTGTAAACTCTTTATCAATGGTCCACAGACGTTTTCCTTGTATTTTTCTGACCACATTAACGTCCAGAGGGTAGCTGATTTCCATAACAGAGCTTATGTTTTACTAGTGGCCCCACACAACATCTGGCTACTTATGTTTTAAATTAGTGGCTGTTTTAATTTTAAGTTCCAACAACATTCTTTTGATCTTTAAGTATGTATATACGCATGTATGTATACATATGTAGGTATGTATTTATACTTGTATGTTATTATTCAGTTTTACTTCAAGATTTCTTAACAATAGATAAAGAGCCGATTTCTAACCCAGATCTAAGGCTCCTTCATTGGAATTTCAACATGAACAGGGTATTTGCACATGTTTGCTTGTATGTGTGCAGTATTTGGTGTCCGTGTATGTGCAGATTGCATATCTTGTTTTATGTATGTACCTACGTATGTATGTATGTATGTATGTATGTATGTATGTATGTATAGTCGTTCCAGACTAATTTATACCTTAGCTACTCAAAGTTCCATACATTCATACAAATGTGTGTGTGTGTGTGTGTGTGTGTGTGTGTGTGTGTCTGTGTGTGGCGGGCGTGTGTCTGTGTGTGGCGGGCGTGTGTCTGTATGTATATGTATGTATGTATATATGTATGTAGTATGTATGTATTTATGTATGTGTTTATGCGTGTGCGTGTGTCTGTGTGTGTGCCTAAGTATATATATATAGCAGTGGTGGACCTCCGTCGTTCGATGGTAGTATTCAGTTGTCCAATCAGCTGCATAAGCCAGTCTCTATTAACATGCAAGTGGCTGGGTATTCCTCACTTAACATATTTCTCATACAAATTCAGCGTAACATAGTATCTGAGAAGGCTGAACCGTTTGAATTACAGGTACAGTTCATCCACCTGACAAGCTTCTATACAGTCTCCACCTACCTAACTTCACTCACAAGATTTAGATCGTCCCGATGCTATAAAATATAATATTTATTCTAGATACCAAACACTGGGATCGAACTTGGGATCTCATGACGATGAAGGGAACACCTACATTTATGTATATTTGTATATCTGTATGTATGTACATGTCTGAGCGTGTGAATGTATATGTGTGTGTCTGTGTGTTTGTCTCTCTGTGTGTTTGTCTCTCTCTCTCTCTCTCTCTTTCTCTCTCTCTCTCTCTCTCTCTCTCTCTCTCTCTCTCTCTCTCTCTCTCTCTGTGTGTGTGTGTGTGTGTGTGTCTTTATGTATGTAGATAGGTAGATAGATAGATAGATAGAAGGATAGACAGAAAGAAGATAGATAGATAGATTTACATATATCTACATATATCTACATATATAGCTATGCATACATATATATAAAGAGAGAGAGAGAGAGAGCTATGCATCTATATACATATATAAACAAATACATGGAGAAGGGCCGCATGCGCGTGTGAGTGTTAAACTAATATGTAATCCGATTCTGGTCGACCAAGTTGATGATATGTTGAAAAAGATTTATTTTTAAAAAGTCAGCTACCCCAACAGCAGATACGCTCGTATATAGATAGATAGATAGATAGATAGATAGATAGATAGATAGATAGATAGATAGATAGATAGATAGATAGATAGATAGATAGATAGATGCACACATATATACATACACGTACACTCATACACACACATATACATTGATATTCATGTATGTATATGATAGATAGATGAGTATATGTATATAATATGTATGCATGTATATATATATATATATATATATATATATATAT
>NC_068983.1:86809117-86822136 GCF_001194135.2 Octopus bimaculoides
ATATATATATATATATATATATATATATATATATACACATACATACATATATGTCCTAATCGCTTCACTCAACTATATTCTTTAAATTTTAAGAATGTCACGTTAGTGCCTCGTCCAAATGACAGTAACATTTTACATGGACTTCTATTAGCTTTGTGCTATCCTCATACTGTTACGTTAGTTAATATCCATCACTTCATTAAGAAATATACTATATGCCACTGTTTATATACACTGTTACAATAACCAGTAGTTACTGCTGCCGATGTAACTAACATTAAATTTAACTAAGATTTCATGCATCTGTAACGACACTCTCGTTGCACACTTCATCCTGCGCGCTGCACACTCTATGCTGTTACACGGACTAATGGCTGCAAAAAGTTATGTGCAACATTTACATTGAGTGTAACAATTCTTTCATGACAGCTTTGTAGGTTTGAACTGCTGGCGTGTTAAATAAAACTAATGTCAGCCTAATAAGTCTGAATTAATAATGACCTTTCAGCAGTATAAATAGAACAGCATGAAAATATGTTTGCGCGCGCCTTTTTTTGAGAATTGTCAAAGCTTCTGGAAAAAGAGAAGAACGAATCTCAGATAATAGCTCGCTTTAAAAATATGAGGTTTACGTTTTGCACGACAGATGTTTTGCGTGAGTCGCTCATTAGGTTTGCTCCATATATCTTTAAAACATTTCACATTTAACATCAACGCATAATGCCAACGAACGGTTTCAAAACTGAGTCGTACGTACACCGACGTCTCATGAAATTTGTTCCAACGCTGTTTTCTAGTTTGTTTCGGTGTTTCGATTTGTTGCTTTATTTATATATTTATATATTTATTTAATAAGAAGATATTGTAAAATAAAATGGCAATAAAATTTATTCGGGCGAAGAAAGAAAATAATTAGAATCACATAAAATCTATATAAGAAAAAAACAAAACATGGTGAAAATAAAATGTATAAAAAGATGCTGGAAAAAGAATGATGGGACTGTTGCTGAAAGTATATAGAAAACTTAGTCACTTAATTTAAAAGAATGTAAATTAAAATTGCTAATAAATAGTCACAATATGGAGGGAATCTTGGGGCGTTTGGTGACTATGACTTTTCTGTCAAACAAAAATTGCAGATCATTTCAGGTCAAGGAAATTCATACGTATGAATAAAGAATTAATTCATTTTGCTTGGGCACAAAGCACTCGATTTGTAAAGTAAGGGGAGACTATAATCAACGTCTATATATACTGCTGTTCAGTTTTTAATTTACTGGAAGTAAGAATGGTGAAGTTGATTTTGGAAAGATTTGAACTCAGAACGAGGAAAATCAGCAAAATCAAAATTAACACAGTCCTTGAAATAATCATGTGGATTGGTTGAAACAGTTGGCACCTCTCATTTGCAAAATCCTCGATATAATCTTAATAAGAAAATAGCTGTCAACAGTCCTACAGGGTACTTTCTACAAATACATTTCAGATGATGTACATTATGATTATTCTTTATCTTTTACTTGATTTAGTCATTAGACTGCGGCCACACTGGGGCAACGCTTGAGAAATTTTACCCGAATGAATTGACCCCAGTACTTATTTTTTTATTTTTAAAGTTTGATAGTTATTCTATCGGTCTCCCGAAACGATACGTTACTGAGATGTAAGTACACCAACACCAGTTGTCCAGTGGGGGAGGATAAACACAGACACACACACACACACACACGTATATATATATATATATATATATATATACGTATATATATATATATGTATATATATATATATGAATTTTTTCTGAATTTTCAAATTTTTTAAATCGGAAATGAGCTAGAACGTTAAAACTTAGTGCGCATACACGACGGAATTCAAGTCCAATCTGTGCCAAGAGGCTTCACTCTGCGTACTTTAGCTTCCTTACTATGGCAACAATCCGGATACTTAATGATCAGACCACGTATATATGACGGGCTTCTTTCAGTTTCCATCTACCAAATCCACTCACAAGGCTTTGGTAGGCCCGAAGCTATAGTACAAGACACCCAACGCGCCACACAGTGGAACTGAACCCGGAACCATGTTGTTGGGAAACAAGCCTCACTTGAAGTTTATATCGAAATCTAATGGGAAAAGAAAAATGACATATTCCACGCGTTCCGACTTTGTTTCCTCATACATTTTGATGATTAAATTAGAATTATGCTAAAAAAATATTACTTTTACCACCCACGTGATCCCTGTAATTTTTAGCGTATTAAATGATTACGTGGAGGATGGGCTACCTTTGAATTTGCTTGACAGAGAAATTAAGACTGTGGTAAAATAATGAAAGAAATATGTATTCAATAATTATTCTTAGCATTGTTCCCTCTTTTCTACACCGATTTCTTTCAGAGAATTTTCAGGAAAGAGTAGAGTAGACCTCATACGTAGTTGTTTCTTTTTAACATAATTACCATTTACTTCTTTCAGTCATTAGAGTGCGGCTATGCTGGGCCACCGCCTTGAAGAATTTTTTTAATCGAATGAATCAACCCCCGTCCTTTTTTTTTAGGCCTAGTACTTATTCTGTCTGTCTCTTTTGCCGAACCGCTAATGTTACGGAGACATAAACACACTAATACCGGTGGTCAAGCAGTGGTGGGGGGGACAAAAACAGATACAAAGACACACACACACGCACACACACACACACACACATATATACGACGGACTTCCTTCAGTTTCCGTCTATCAAATCCACTCACAAGGCTTTGGTTGGCCCGATACACTTGCCCAAGGTACCACACAGTGACACTGAATCCAGAACTATGTAGTTAGGAAGCAAGCCTCTTGCCACACATCCAGCTGTAATTAATTTATTAAAATGTATCAGAAAACAAGGTGAAGGTGCGGGAAATATCACATACATACACACACATATATATATATGTGTGTATATATCTGTGTGTATGTATATATATATATATATATATATATATATATATATATATACGCGCGCGCGCGTACACACAAACACACACACATCTTTTTCACGCTAAATTCCAATATAATCACAATCTACACCATCTGAAATGTAGTTGTAGAAAATTTCATTGAAAAGTACGAAGTTATGAAGAGACAAAATGGGTGGAAGGAGGAACCGTCTGTAGTTATTCCCTATAGACTAAAGTCAGTTTTTTTTTTATTTATTCAGCGTTTTATTTCTTCAACAACATCCTACAAATATGAAAGGCTACAAAAAAATCAACATAATTTTGAATAGCGCAGGGTTAAACTTATAATTTGTAAAAAAGTAGCGTTGCAAATATTTGGGCAACCTTTACATATCCAAAAGTGTAAACAGAGACTAAAAAGCGCTATCTCGCAGTGAATTAAAATCTGGCAGTGAATTAAAATCTGGCAGTGAATAAAAACTAGTTTTGTGATTGAAGCGAGTACTTGGAATCTTCAATATAAAAGTAATTGAAAACCGCATTTTGATAAAAGAAAAAAATAACATTGGAAATTATAAGTATTTTCTAGACAGTCTAGATTTTAATAGTTGCCCTCTTTTAGTAAGTGTTACATACTCCAAATTAAATAATAAGCAGCTTTCTTTATTATAGTACAGACAGTTGACTGTGATCTGAGGAAGATTTGGTTGCTATTTATCTAGCCACGTAAAGTCCCCCCTGTTGGCTCGTAGAGCAGTAGTTTTTTCAAATAGTTTTTGCATGGAACGGAACAAGTCCAAGCAACACTCTTTCATTTGTCGAAATCTAATCGCTCAACTTTGTAATATTGTGGTAGACGTGGTGGTAGCGGCGGCGACTATGGTGGTGGGGGTTAGACTTGCTGATGGCGGCGAACGTAGTGGTGACGATGGCGGTGTCAGTGGTGGTGGTGGTCGTCGTCGTCGTCATCGTCGTCATGGTATAAACACGCGCACCCACGTTTTCATCCATTCTCTTTTGTCCTTCAGCTACGTTGTGAAAGGCAACAATGCTGACAGCTCAGCACGAGTCCAGCTATTAGCAAACAACACAACACAATGACATGAACACTGAAATGTTTACACACCTTAGTTCGTTATGAAACATTTATAATAAATTATAATACAATGCAAATAGGTAATTTATTGGCAATTTGTATAAACGCATATATATATATATATATATAAATGTATATATATATAAATGCATATATATATATGTGTGTGTGTGTGTGTGTGTGTGTGTGTGTGTGTGTGTGTGTGTGTGCATATGTATATGTGTGTGTATGTGTGTGCATAAATACACATGCATATATACATACATACACACACATATATATAAGTATGTGTACTTGTCCATGTGTGCATGTGTATATATATATAGATAGATAGATATAGAGAGAGAGAGAAAGAGAGAGAGAGAGAGAGAGAGAGAGAGAGACATATATAAATGTATACATATTATATACGTATATACAGATGCATACACACACGTATGTATGTATGTATATATGCTTCCATATATAGATTTCTTTATTGCCCACAGGGGGCCAAACACAGAGGGGACAAACAAAGGGATTAAGGCGATTACATCGACCCCAGTGCGTAACTGGTACTTATTTAATCGACCCCGAAAGGATGAAAGGCAAAGCCGACCTCGGCGGAATTTGAACTTAGAACGTAACGGCAGACAAAATACCGCAAAGCATTTCGCCCGACGTGCTAACGCTTCTGCCAGCTCGCCGCCTTTATAGATATAGATATATACAAACATACCATATATAGATACATACAAACGTACCGTGAGCATGTTGTAGTTGAAAAAAAAAACATTTTGTTCTAATGTTTCACATGAGTTCCTTTCATTTTCTTGAAAATTGGAACTGTTAGATCCATCATCAACATTTCTAGACTTTCAGTGACTTACCTTCAGGAAGAGTGATGTTTGCTTGTCTTGCTGCCTCTTTATAGAAACTTTATACTGAGAGCAGTACAAATAAAACTCCTGGAAATACAATGACTCCATTTCTAGATATTATTCAGAGACAAAGTAGCAGATCTCCATTTGCAAGAGACAAACGTATACATTATACGAAGACCTCGAATGTTCACAGAATTAGAAAATATTAGTTATAAAATCTTTACTCAGATCTTTCTTCAAAGACAAGGCACTACCTTATTTTCTGGAATGTAAGTTAAACGTAGTATATAAGCGGAGGTAGATTTTTCAGACAAAAAAGAAATATCAATGTCTTTATTCATCGTATAAGTCGATTACCTTTCTCCTGAATAACCATTCTGCAATAGATTTTTCGTTGCAAGTATTTTTTTGATCGGATTTCGGTTACGGGTTTTTATTGAGAAATCGGGACATCTTCGGGGTGGAGATGGATCGGATCACCAAAGAACAGAGAGGAATGGAAGATTTCGCAACAGAATGAAAAAAATACAATATTAAAAAAATAACTTTCCATTTAAAATAATGTTTAATTATTTCAAATTTAATTTTTAATATTTGCCTTTATTTAGATTATAATCGTGCATCAATATGAACACAAAGTAAGTACAAAAAGAATTAACAGGTAACTAAAATTTTGGTTATATGCAGGTCGTGGCGAACCTGAAGTGCAGACATTCAAACATCGTAACTATCTTTCCAAATCCTGCTGTATTTCACATGGAATTCTTGGTCTTCTAAAGGCGTCTTGGTGAAGTATAAGTCTACCTTCCTTTTTTTACTGTAAATTTTGGTCTGAAAATACGGTAGATAAAGAAATCCATATATTAAATCAAACACTGACCAGCAATGAATATTCTAAGAAACAAACTAAGCCATAGAACAAGACAACATAACTACATCACAACAAATACATTAGACAATATATCTATTGAACTTTCATTACCTAAACCCCACGTTAAATGGTTTGTATATATCAAATGCAAGTTAACCACATAAAAATGAACACATTTTCGAAAAAAAAGGCCAAGAAGGGGATCTCTACATAGTTATTCTACTTGCTACAAATAACAGCCACATCTTTCATTCAAATTATACCCTGACTTCTTAGAAAAATATATGTTAGGTTATGTGATTTTAAGTTCCGTGGACAGTGGAAAAAGAGGAGCTGTACAAGGTTGGAATGTCTTTCATTATAGGTCTGCTTCTTTGGAGCTAACTAAGGACTAAACAACAATAACAACATTATGAAAGACGAGTTAAAATATGTCTCGATATACATGCCGCTACACACACACACAAACACACACACACACACACATACACACACACACACACACACACATACACATACACACGTGTCTGTGTGTAAATGGGCTTCCGTTACTTTCGACGGTGAATATTCAGTTATTCCTCAATGGAGTTACCTATTCACTTAATAAGCGCGTAAGGGGCTCAGATATCCCACATACATGTTTACACTAAACATGATTCTTAGTCGGAATCACCATGATACAGGGTGTGACAAGGCTGGTCCTTTAAATTACAGATACAATCAACCGATGGACTACCACACACTTTCCATCAACCCGAATACTTATGAGGATAGAAATGAATGTGGTGATTGCCTCATCTACTCAATGATAGCCGTCTCACATTCAACGTGATTATTCTGGTTTACTTTCATCCTTGCATGTACGCGGATATGACTTTACACGTCGCCATCATCTATCGCCATATGACTTTATAAAATACAAAACGAATCAAGAAACGAAATGATAGCGAGACATCCGTACACCATTGGAATTAAGTGACAAATGCTTGCACAGCACTTTTGTTACTCTCTCAGTCACCATAGCAGGGTCCAATGACAAGCATTGCAAGATCAATGGTACTATTTTAGCTTTATCAAAAATAACGGGAGCCTTCTCTGCCCCTGGTAAATTTATTTAACCCATAAGTGGCACTTTGACGAGTCAGAAGGGATCTGGGAGTCATGGTAATTAAAGAGTGACACTATACTCTCCACAGCTTTAGAACTTCCTAACTGGAGCCTCGTCACCAGATGCAATTTAATGTCATAACCAGCTAACCAAGAGAAATGGATGTACACAGGTGCATACATACGTGCATACATACATACATACATACATACATACATACATACATACATACATACATACAAACAAAAAAAATACCCTGTTGTTGATGTTGAAATTCCAATGAAGGAGCCTTGGATCTAGGTTAGAAACCGGTTCTTTCTCTATTGGCAAGAAATCTTGAAATAAACTGAATAATGACAAACATAGAAACGTACGTACACATACATGCATACATACACATATACATGCATGCATACATACATACATAAACAGACACACACGTGCTCACACACACACGCACATCACACACACACACACACATGCACACATGCACACACTTATGTAATCAATACTAGAATATATATCGATATACGGTGAAGATTTAGCATGATCCCGATAAAAATTAAAGACCTAAAGTGACTTATTTTGTTTGGTTTTTTTTTAATGTTTTCTTAGTTAATCAGAAGAGTATGACACAACAGCATCAAGCCACCAAGCCATCAAGCTGTCGGTGATTTCATATCATTTCGATAAAATGAACAACTCTAAACAAGCAAGCGTTGTTACACTGACGGTTGGGGTTGGGACTGCTTTTTTATTTTTTATTTTTTATGTTTTTTGGTTTTTTTTTCAAAGCGACTTGTCTTGGAAAAGGAATCGCCAGGCGTTTTATTGTATATTCTAATCAGTCACCGTTATTAACCAACGTATATTCTTTAATGGTCTGGGGAGGAATGATTTGTGTGACTGACTCCGCTCAATTGAACACGATACAAATAAAGAATTTAACACGTCCATCTGCCGAGATTCTGTTTCTGGTAGTTGTTTATACTCTTATTTATTTAGTTTCTCATTGTTGATGTTGTTGATCACTTTGTTGTTGTTGTTATTATTATTATTATTATTATTATTATTATTATTATTATTATTATTATTATTTATTGTTATTACTTATTGTTATTGTTGCCATTTATATCAATATCATTAGACATAATTAATATACTTTCAATAAAATATTCATTAATTTCGTAGAGCGAAAAAAAGCCTAATATAGACAAACAAAAATTGATCACAGAATATAAATACAAAGAGAAAAATATAATAAAAAAAAGAATAATATATATATAGATAGAGAGATAGAGAGAGAGAGAGAGAGAGAGAGAGAGAGAGAGAGAGAGAGAGAGAGAATGGTGAAGGCATGGTTGTATTGTTTAGAAGTGTGCTCTGCAATCACATGGTTTCAAGTTCAGTCCCACCTTCAATAAATGTCTTTTTATGTAGCCAACACTATCGTAGAATGACAAATGTTGATGCGCGTGCGGGGGGGCTGTTATTTCGTCTGTTCGTAAATATGAAGATACATTTACTACTACTAATTGCTATCAAAGACACAGTATTTTGTTTTGAAGCCATAATATACCACCAAGTATATCAAAGTTTTACAAGCCAATACTGTACTTTGTGTTACCAGTGCGATGTTCTCATTCTTAAGTTTATCTCTACAGATTTTCTATAGGATTTCAGAGTCAGCACTAAATGTCATGACGTTATGATGTTATGATGTTTTGAGGTTTTGACGTCATAATTTACAGTGGTGACTCTGAATTTTATCTGTAGATATAAACTTAAAATCTGTAGATATAAACTTAAAATCTGTAGATATAAACTTAAAATCTGTAGAGATAAACTTTAAAACTTACTGTTTGTTCTAAATTTAAACAATCGATGTTATTTAAGATTTACTCTTTACTCTTTACTCTTTTACTTGTTTCAGTCATTTGACTGTGGCCATGCTGGAGCACTGCCTTTAGTCGAGTAAATCGACCCCAGGACTTATTCTTTGAATGCCTAGTACTTATTCTATCGGTCTCTTTTGCCGAACCGCTAAGTTACGGGGACGTAAACACACCACCATCGGTTGTCAAGCGATGTTTGGGGGACAAACGCAGACACACAAACACACACACACATATATATACATATATATACATATACACGCCAGGCTTCTTCCAGTTTCCGTCTACCAAATCCACTCACAAGGCTTTGGTCGGCCCGAGGCTATAGTAGAAGACACTTGCCCAAGGTGCCACGCAGTGGGAATGAACCCGGAACCATGTGGTTGGTAAGCAAGCTACTTACCACACATCCACTCCTGCGCCTATTTGAGAAAAATTTGACAGAAATATCTAGCAGGTCGAGCGCATGTGAAGAGGATTTCCTTCTTCGACTTGAACTCTATTTCGTGTTGTATATTCCCATTTAAATGGAGTAGAGTAAAGCAATGATGAAGGACGTTCCAACCATGATAGTACTGCTATTTGTTTCAGGGACTAAATAAGACCTTAGTGGCGTGTCATTTGTTGCAGTTTGGCTACTATATATTCAGCAGAGTGACCGTGGATCAGCTTTTCCACTCCTTTCTCTCCCTTTTACTCCCTTTCCTCTCCCGTTTCCTCTTCTGCTTCCATTCCCCCGGGCTTCTCTTTGCCTTGTAAAGCATCAGTCTCTATTCCATCGGTCGCTTTTAGTGACTGTGTTTTGACAATTAGTGAGGGTAGTTGAAGAGTAGGTTGCGATATGATAACAGCATTGTATACATTTTCACACATATGTGTGTGTGTTTATGTATGTTTGATTATTCTTTGAGTTTAATTTAAGTTATTGAGGGAGTTCAAGCCGGTTGCTAACAAAGCAACAAGACTTTTTGAGTTAAGGGAGTTCCTGGTGTTTGTGAATATGTAGTTGAGTTAGTGTGTTGGTTGAACTATTGACGCATACACCCAAGTGTGTACATCTATTCAAATAAGAATCTCAGATGGAGAATTTCTGGAATGTCTTACAAATCTTCACTCTGCCACTAATAGATTGGATTTGAAGAATCCGCGTTAGTTTCTTTTGCTCTCTTTTTCCATGAAACTAAGTGTTTCTACGTTTTTGTGCAAATTTGTTGGTACGTAACCTAATGCACCTATGATGATAGCTACAAATAAGAATTCATACTCAAGGTACACGAGTTGTAAGCTCCGCATTAATTCGCCATAAATGTTCTCCTCTCCCCGGACTTTTGATGGTACATTCACATCTGCTGGGCAGCTGACCTCTACAACAGTGCACGACTTTGTTCCCTGTCCAATAGAACAATATCAGGTCTGTTATGTTCGCACCGAATTGGTATTTCTATTGGAGTATTCCGCCAGTATTCTTTGTTTTTAAAGGTGTGAATACAAGCTGGTTCTGACGTATACACCATGGCAGTCCTTCCTGCGGATAGCATTGTAAATTGGTCTTTGAAACTTTATCATGCGTCAGGGGCAGGTAGTATCTCGAAGACATTTTGGGGGAAGGTGCTGATGGTGTGGGTGATATCTTACACACTGGTATAGCAGAGCCGAAATCTTTTATCACAACGTGTAAGTTTTGTGACATCCTCGTCCCTTTTGTTTATCAGGAATTTAGTAGCTATCTCCTGTTCCTGGATAGGGAAGGCATATCCTTCTAGATGGGATGTAAGGTATCTATCGCAGGTCGGGGAGAGTCTACTCTTCCTGTCAATGCTGTTGTTGTCCTCTAGCTTACAAGATATGTACCCATGCATTGCTTTTTGTTGGTATGATGTATGCTTCTCTTCCAAGCTTCTGTTTAGTTATGCCAGTCCAACCTCCTTTGGGTCGCATGAGACAGTTGTATTCTCAAAGAAATGGCACAGTAGTTCTTCAACTTTGAAGATTTTGTTGGTCTCACTTTTGAGTTTGCATGGAATGTACTCATTTCTTTCTTCACTGTTCAGCAGGTGTTGTCTGAGTGATACAATGCGACATTCAAAGGCTGTTTGGACTAACATTATGCCTCTACCACCACCACTTGGTCCCACATCAATCTTATCGGTGTCACTATTAATGAGGAAGTCGCCAGTGGTGGTCAGTACCTTTCTGGTTTTGATTCCAGACTGCGTATCTTTTCGAGTGGCCAATCCAATATCCTAAATGTTTGGCACTAGCACTGGTACTGCGAAAGCATTGCGAGATATGGGTTTGTTATATGTATGTATGCATGTATGTATGTATGCATGTATGTATGTATGTATGTATGCATGCATGTATGTATGTATGTATGTATGTATGCATGCATGCGTGTGTGTGTATGTATGTACGCATGTATGTATGTATGTATGCATGCATGCGTGTGTGTGTACGTATGTATGTATGTATGTATGTATGCATGTATGCATGCATGTATGCATGCATGTATGTATGTATGTATGTATGTATGTATGCATGCGTGTGTGTATGTATGTATGTATGTATGTATGTACGTATGTATGTATGTACTTAGAGTATCCTAAAAAATTTCTACACGCTTTAACTTAATTTTCATTTCTTTTTAGAGTTAACCCATAAGAAATAATGAAGAGTGTCTGATAAGGCTTTGAAGAAAGGAGATTTATCCAAAAGGGTTAATGGAAGTTTGAAAAAACAGTTGATTTGCCAAGACAGTTTAAATAGTTCACCTACGTGACCTACCATCACTCGAATTAGAGATAAGTTTGAAGCAGATGGAGCTATTCAGAATGTCCACAAGGAACCTTTCGGACACAGCAAGAAATGGTACTAGGAACGCATTGCCTGAGTTCAAGAATATTTATGTAGCAAGCGAATCGTGAGAGAGGAATTTCAAAATCAAGCGTCCATCGCATTTCGAAGCACTGTCGTTGGAAAAGTTACTTTCTAAGAATAGTCCACGCTCTCAATGAAGATGATCGGAACCGAAGAATGGAGCTTTGTGAGCGGTACTTGGCAAGATATGTAGAAGAGGCACACTTTTCAACAAAGATTATTTGGGCTGAGAGACTACATTTAAGTTAACCGCCACAATCGCACTATTGGAGACCTAAGGATCTACATATTACAGGCGAACATCATGTTAATTTACAAGGAATTACAGTTTAATGCGGCATATCATCAAGTGAATTTTTTGGATCATTATATTTAGATGGTATATATTGTGACTGGTCCTATTTACTTTAACTGGCTGTGACAATCTGTCATGCCAAGTATTCAAGAGGACTTTAAAAACAGTTTTATTTTGAAGATAGTGCACCCCTACACTACCATAGTAATGTAAGGACCTGCGTTAATGACATTTTGCTAAACAACTGGATTGGACGAGGCAGCTCACTAGAATACACTCCGTGTTCACCGGACCTCACACACCACTAGATATTTTTCATGGATATACTTAAATGATGAAGTTTACGGTACAAAATCGACAACAGTCGACGAATTGATGTGTGTGTGTGTGTGTGTGTGTGTGTGTGTGTGTGTGTGTGTGTGTGTGTGTGTGTGTGTGTGTGTGTGTGTGTGTGTGTGTGTGTGTGTACCATTATTTACTATTATTTGTCTTTGTTGCTCAAATTCATACCATTAGCCACCTCACTAAGTTTTATTTGTGCTAGCTCAATTTGTAGTTATGTAAATTATCCTACGCCGTAAATGTTCTTTTCTACTTTTGCGTAGGTCTAAGTCCGTTAAGTCATGTTTAGACATCTACCGCGATGATGATGCATATTAAGCAACTTTTCAATATTATATAACTATGAAACCGGTTAGTGAATGTAAATAAAAAAATCTTTGCAAGAAGACACCAAGTGCATTTTTAACTTTTCTCTTCTTAACATATGTGGGTGTGTGTATGAGCATCTGAGAGCGTGTGTGTGAGTTAAACAGTGTGTGTGTATATTATATGCTTAGATTATGTTATATAAATTCATAGATGGATAAAAATGTTACATATACATGTATTTATAATGTATATATAACATATTTATGCATATATGAAAACAAAACTGAAAATGCATTTGGTGTCAAGAGGACACATATACACATTTACATACGTACTTACATACATACATACATACATGCACACACACACACACACACACACACACACACACACACATACATATATATATATATATATATATATA
>NC_068983.1:86822617-86829367 GCF_001194135.2 Octopus bimaculoides
TTAAACGCAGAGCAATCCTCAGCTGCACAAAGACATAGAATTTAATCAAATTAAAACTGATGGACACATTAGTATAATTTTACTTAAAATCTACAAGAATTTAAGGAGATAGACAAAGAACATACTGCCTTCACTTCAGCTTAAAAGTTACTAAAGACTTGTTACAGATTTTTATATAATATTGTGCTGCTGAGGATTGCTCTGCGTTTAAATTGATGTAATGGTTGCATTGTTCAATTAAATGGAGTTGCGTGAAACGATCGTACTGCATTACCTCTGGATATCCTTGTTGCTTATTTTAATTATATATATATATATTATATATATATATAACATGTGCGTATTTGTGAATGTGTATATGTTTTATATAGAGATACATACATACATACATACATACATACACACATTTACATACGTACTTACATACATACATACATGCACACATACATACACACATACATACACACATACATACGCACATACATACATACAAATACGCACACACACACACATACACTATGTTTTGATAAGGTCGAACTAGCTCGTAGTAAAATATAGATATATGACACTTCAGAAGCCAGTGGTTTTCTCGGTGCAGTTTATAAACTCTTATATGTTAATCTTTTTGAGGTTATCTCTTTCTGGACGTAATCAGTTCTTTAATTGACTGCACCACTCTTGCGAAAAGAAACTTCGTCATAAATATTGAGAATACAGTCTAAGATTTCGTCAATATTCCTAAACTTCCACGTTACACACACAGCCTGTCTTCGCTAATCCTTTTTGTGGCTATAAATTGCTTTATTTGCGGGCAATCATAAAACCAGATACGATTCAGTCGTAAAACGGTGACATTGTTCTGTTCAAAGGTCAAGAATGGTCAATGGACAGCTAACTTTGTGCAAGACGATATTTGCCTATAAATTAATTTCTTCTAAACACTGTCGCCTCAGTGAAACCGTCCGTTGTCAGAAAGCCGTCTATTCGACTGACTTCTATTTCGTTTATTAATCAAATTTCTGCTATATATCTGCAATATATGAAGATTGAATTAATTTACTTTTATTTATTTTTACGACTATAATATTCATTTCAATGATATTAAGTAAGTTAATGTAGTAAGCCTTTGTTATTTCGTTGTTGGTGTTGTTGTTTTTCTTGCTTAGCTCTATGTAAGCCCTGATTGAACAGACATGATCAAAGGCATTCATTCATATCATGACCAAGCAGTCATTTATCCAGGACTGCATTACCCAGTGGGCTTCCTTTTTTGAAATAGTAGGACGCTTGAATTGAGAGAGATTTAGCTGTTATTTCTAGTAAGCAAACAGAGCATGTAAACACTTTCAAAACTCTTTAGTTTCTAATCATAATCAACCGACGAAAGCACGTCGCAATGCCATTCCGATTTTCGACAATAGCTTATTCGCTTCGCTTTACTTTTTGCTGCTAATGTGTTAATAAATCTGAGACGTCGGGACTTCGGTTTGCGTCGACAAAGTGGAATCCAAAAATACAAAATTGGTAACATTCTGAAAAAGAGAAAAGTACAGATTTAGAATACTGCGTCCCAGTAAAAACAAAGAAAGAAGTTTCAGAAGGTTCGATACAAATTAGAAGGCTATCCTACCAACCTCAAAACACGTCACCCTGGCTGAACATCTTGTCTAGATCTATACAACTCGGTCGACATATTTGTCAACAAGTGCATCTTCAGTTATAAAAAATATTCGGTACAGGATTTTAATTCTTTATCAAAAATCGTTACTCACTAGAAATTTTTCCAAGGGATGACATCATCATCAAGATGGTCGATATGAGCAGCATTGTGTTTTGTTTTCTTTTTCTGTAATCCTCTACAGTAAGAAGTGCCCAACATTCTCTTCAGCAAACTACCTGTGGACTTTACAAACCGGAATCAGAAACAAGTTTCTATCATCACACACGAATTCAACTTTTCTAACTCGTTCTAACTCGCTTCTCCTCATCGTCACTAACTAACCTCATCATAAGTACATCTCTCACCTCCAAGATATATTTTCTTTTCAAAACCTACAAAACCGACGATCCCGGCAACCCTCTCATTTCCACCGAACTCCTCTTGAAGGAACCTCAAAAAACAAAGACCACACGTCTGCGTCTTACTAACGCATTAAGAATACCAACCATGCCCCGTCAACTCGTTCTTTTTTTCTCCAGGGATATATAATATATACATTATATATTTATATTCACTATTTAATTCAAATCACTCTACACAATTCTCCCATACAGCAACGGTCCATCAGCCCTTAAGCAATTCCTCGACCATTACCCTTACTCGTACCTTATACCATTACCATCCTCCTCTTCCCTAGCGAAACTCGTCCTCAAACTCAATTACTTTCCTTTCTCTGAGGAGTTTCATAACAGTTCCACAGGGCTGCTATGAGCAATATGATGGGCCCAAAGCGTTTTTTTTTTTTTTTTTTATGCCACATTAAGTCGCAGATCTTTTTGCTCAGTCCACTAGGCTCATCCCTAAACTGAACGGTCACTATATTGATTATTGGAATGGCACCAAACAGTAATCCGTTACCGTCACCTTTTATGCTACTTCAGATCATTCTTCTCTAGAATTCACCATATCTGATACCGCGTCAACTTCCTAGCAAAGTCTGTCACTACCTACAACATCCATCCGACCAATCCCGTCTGGTACAATTCCACTGACACCTGCTCTCTTCTCCACTATTCCTTCTTTTTATTCCAGGCACACCCAATCTATTCACCTATTCAATTTCTCCGATTTCACTGGTTATGCACCAATGATTTGCCCTCCAATTCAAGAAATGCGTTACTTCTTCAATAGAGGGTACTTTTAATTAGTTGTGCATCTGGCACTGAACTACCACTCCTATTTTATCCTACATAGGCACAGCTACATACTGATTATCACTGTCCTTCACCTTCTATCCAGCCACCCTATCATTAAAGCACACACTCATCTGCAACTTCCATTTTCTATTTTCTGACCCTGTAACGGCTCTGATCTATCCTACACCAACTCATCTCTCCTTCAGTAGAGATAAGCATCGCTGCAACCTTTTAAATAAAAACTCCTTGTCTCCCAACTACTTCCTACTAGGTACTTTCAAACGCACTGGTCGCATACTCTACATTAGTTCCTATATATATGCTTGCTTACTTCATGCTCTTGCTTGATGGGGCTGCGGTCATCCCAGATTTGTGGTCCCAGAGACGTCATGATGCGTCGAGCCGACCAGGTCCACCAGTGTTCTCTATCGCTGGTGGCCACGTGCCAACCCCTCTGCATACACCAAGGTGACGTCGAGCCTCTGGAGAGCTTCCCTAATCACCGCCAGCCATTTGGTACGGGTCCTGCCACGAGGCCTCTTCCAACGTGCAGCTTCTGCATCGAATGAGAGTAAAGCCCTGGTAGGATAATCTAGCGGAAGACAGAGGACATATCCGTACCAGCGCATGCAATGGATAACTATAAGATAGGAGGTTGCGGGCTGATGCGTGCGCGCATGCAGCACCTATTTATGCAACATCACAAATAATCCCCAATCCTAAAATCCCAGTACGAAACCACCACCCAAAACTTCAGCTACACGCCTCAACATTACATACTTAAAAGGCGCATTCCGTCGGTTACGACGACGAGGGTCTCAGCTGATACGATCAACGGAACAGCCTGCACTTAACGTGAAATTAACGTCCAAGTGACTGAGCAATCCACAGACACGTGTACCCCTAATATAGTTTTCAGGGAGATTCAGCGTGACACAAAGTGTGAAAAGGCTGGTCATTTGAAATACAGGTAGTACTCATTTTTGCCAACTGAGTGGACTGGAGCAACGTGAAATAAAGTGCCATGCTCAAGGACACAACGCGTCGCCGGTAATCGAACTCGCGACCTTACGATCGTGAGCCGAATGCCCTAACCACGAAGCCACGCGCCTTCACGTACTACATTATATGCAAACTCTCTGGTGCCGTTTATGTTGATGAAACACATTTTCGCTTGAGCGATCGCTTCGACGAGCACACTCGCAGCATTCTGCATCGCAGTCCGGGCCAACTTATGGCCTGCCACTTGAATACATTAAGCCACTTTATTTGCCACATCCCAGCAGCTATCATTTCCGTTCACTAGATGTGTAGGGAGGTATATCCTTATATATCTTTTACTTGTTTCAGTCATTAGGCTGTGGTTATACTGGGCTTTCTCTTTGAAGGGTTTAGTCGTAGAAATTGACACCAGTATTTATTTTTTAAGTCTCGTACTTATTCTACCGGCGTATAATTTAAACAAATTAACAGCGGTTGTCAAGTTGTAGGTTATGGAACAAGCACAAACACAAATACACACACTCACATACATATATACATATATACGACGGCTTCTACACAGTTTCCGCCTGTCAAATCCACTCGCAAAGCGTAAGTCAACCTAGGGCTATACATATGCCGCGCAGTGAGATTAAGCCTAAAATCACGTGATTGCGAAGCGAACTATTTACTCACACATCCACGCCTGCGCCTATATACGCATTATAAATTCATAAGTTTACATATATTCATAAATATACACATATATTTTCTTCAGAAAATACATACAGGCAGGCAGGCATACACACACTACACACACGCACGCGCACACGTGTAAAATGTCAGTACCAGTTGAGTACTGAAGTCGATATAATCGACTTTTCCCTCCCCTCAAAAACTGCTGGCTTCGTACCAAATTTAGAAAGAATATTGATACGTAAGACAGTGGATTAACAGAATTAGTAAAGCGTCAGATATGATAAAATGCTTAGTGACATTTAATTAAATACTTTTAACGTTCTGAGTTTAAATTCAACCAGATCAATTTCCGGGACTCAATTAAGTATCACTCAATTACTATTTTTAGAATTGATAATATTCTCCACCACTACCCATCTCCCACCCTACTATCACCAAAATGCATGACTTGTGCCTGTGCATGAATTCAATATTTATTAAATTAATGTAAATATATGTCTCAGAAAATGATAATACAACGTACAATAATAGTTGATTGACTGTTGTACGAAAAAAATCAACCTGCAAGTGTAATATTAATGATGACTGTACAAACAAACCACTTGGATTTACAAATACAAATTAAATTTTCAACAAAAATTTCACGAGAAATTTCTACAATAGTACTCACACTTTTGTAAAATGTATTGTGCATGCATTATAACTTATGTAGCAACATTATTACATAGTCAAACACATTGTAACATTGCTTATTTGGTCATTGTACTAGAACCTTTATCAATTCATAACTTATGTTCAAAGTATGCATTACCGGAAGATCTTGGAAGGTCTAGTATCCGACTTTGGGATTGAAAGCTACACCATTCGCCAGACTGGATGCCATTGCAAAGCACTAAAAATCCCACCATCTCCATCCAGAGTAAGAACTCGATACTGTAACAGCTGAGTTCAAAAGCCCACAAATTTTCAATGCTCTGCCAAAACCCCACAGAGATCACTGCCAAAAGGACACAGAGATCCATGAGGTATAGATGCGAACAACAATCGGACAAATATTTATTTAATGTAGCGTATGAGCCTACATCACATCAAGAAACGCAAAGAAGGGTAGCTCTGTCCAATCCACTATTTCATCAAGACTGATTTCTGTAGGTAGATAACTTTCTTTTATTGGCCACACAGGGCTGCACACAGAGGGGACAAATGCAATTGTAGAGCTTTTCTTTTAGAAAAAAAAAATTCTGATCAAAAGGGATCGGTAGAAGAAAAAAAAGTCAAAAGGGATCGTGTATCACAGAAAATGTTTAAGGTGTAAAAAAGTAACATTAGTCTTATCCATGGAGAGAAAAGCCTACGGAAAAGACCACGGTAACCTCACCAGGGAATAGACACATGAGAGCAAGGTGCTCTCTCTCTCTTTCTCTCTCTCTCTCTCTCTCTCTCTCTCTCTCTCTCTCTCTCTCTCTCTCTTTATTTTTCTCGGGATAGATAGATAGATACATTTAAAAGAATGGCAGCGACTTCGAAATTCGACCAAAACTGGTTTCTCAAGGTGTGTTGGAATGATAGAAATTTGTCATATACTTCGTATATAAAGGTTAGAATAACGTTTCCCATGCATTTGTTGGTCAAGTACGCCCTAGATGACAAGTTGAATCGGCCAACAGCCTTCCAGAAGAGAGTTTAAAATAAACAAGCATTGGCGCAAATTACGGTGCCCCAGCATAGCCACAAGTAGTATAATAATAGAGTAACTTAAGCCTTGTCTATATAACACTCTCTTATAATTTAGAATGAACCACGACTATAATAGCCTCCTTTCAATTAACATTATATATTTCTAGACGTATTTCTTGTCTAATTACATTTTCCGTTGTCCTTTCACTACCAAAGATATTTCTTTCATTCAATATTTCCATTCAATATTATTGGTGTATATTGTAATTCAATACATTTATAACAATTTATAATTTACTTTATTAGACAACTCATATCAGCTTACATTAGTTTGTCCTTTGACATTGTATTTAGCAACTTAATTTTGTAAACACCTAAATATTAAAGTACCTTATTTACTGTTCCTAACAACTAATCAGTTGATCTTTTCTACCAAATAACTATACACACACACAAACAAATACATTCATACACATACACACACACACGCACATGTACAAATATATATATATATATATATATATATATATATATATA
>NC_068983.1:86829513-86830286 GCF_001194135.2 Octopus bimaculoides
ATATATACATATACATATATATACATACATACATACATACATACATACATATATATTTTTTGCCAAATAAACACACGCACTATATATTTTTTATTCACTCGTTTATTACTGTTCTTATTTTATTATTTTAACTCACGTCCCTTGTCCGGAAATCTTTCGACACACATCTGTGGCCTCTTCAGCGACGTTTTTCGTTTTCGTGTGTGTTCTTGCTCCACTTCTTCTAAGAACACCTTATGGACATGCTGGAGCACTGCCTTTAGTCGAGAAAATCGATCCAGGACTTATTCTTTGTAAGCCTAGTACTTATTCGATCGGTGTCTTTTGCCGAACCACTAAATTACGGGGACGTAAACACACCTGCATCGGTTGTCAAGCGATGTTGGGGGGTGGGACAAACACACACACACACACACACACACATACACAGACATACACGCATACACACGCACACAACATACACACACGCACACACACATGTTCGTTTCTCTTTCTGTCTTCTGCAATTTTATTTTTGATCTATATATATGAAGATTTTTCCTCCGTCTGGCTGTTTTTCTCTCTACAAAACAGAAAGTTACATTGTGGAACTGTCATTTTAACGAGTTGTTTTATTTATTTATCACCCGACGAGATAAATCTGCACCACTAGATGCTCCTGAACTAGTTGTTGAGTGTCCCACCAGAGGAATCTATGCTAAACGTATTGAAACAATTGTCGTGATTAATAAATTCTCGTATATTCCATCTTCTGTCTTTCATTTGTTTTATAT
>NC_068983.1:86831165-86832183 GCF_001194135.2 Octopus bimaculoides
AGGAAGGACAACAAAAGAAAGAGACTTCGATATTATGTAAATAGAGAAATTTATCTGTAAAAATATGTGACACTTATTCGGTAGCCATGATAAAACGAAACAAAAGACGAAGACGGGTGTGTAAACAATAAACAGATGTATTAGTTTAACACTCGGGTAGTGAGAAAGTCTTTTACGTTTCGAGCCTACGCTCTTCAGCAGAAAGGAACACAGAAATAAACAGAGAAAATAAAAAAGGTTTAGTGGCTAGCGATCAATCATGGCGAAGGACAGAGGTGGTCAGACAGGAAGCTAGGAAGAAGGGGAGATAATGAAGTAGTGGTGATCCCAAAACGAAGGTGCACGTGCGTATATATGTGCATGTGGATAGGGTCTAGTGACCTTGACGTGTGCGTGTATGCACGTGTAGTTGTGTGGATGATGGTGTGGGTGCTGGGAAGTGGTCAGTGCTAGTGTGTGCGGCGAGGTGTGTTGTGGTGTGGTGCGTGGTATGGTGGTGTGTGGTACGGTGGTGTATGGTGTGGTGTGGGTTGGGGTGATAGTGCAGTATGTGTAAGGGTGGGGTGTGGTATGTGGGAGTAGAATGTGTGGGATGGGGTGGGGTGAGATGGGATTTATAGGATGTTAGGGTTGGAATGTGTAGGGTGGTAACGATGGAGAGGTGACGATGAAGGGAGAGGGTGGAAGGGAGAAGGTGGGTAGAAGTGAAGAGAGGAAGTAGGTGTCAAGGCAAGAGAGGAAAGGAGAGGTGGATGGGCGTGAAGAGAAGAAGTAGGTGTGAGAGGAAGAGAGGAGAGAGGATGGGTTAGAAGAAGAGGGGAGGAGAGTTGAGCCCATGTGGCGCAAATGAGTGAAGAGAGAAGATTAATTCCTGTTCACGGCGAAGACGGGAGTCCGGATGGCCCCTGTGCGAGAACAATCCGAACACAGACAGGTGTTGTAAAGAATGACCGGTAGAGCGAAATGGCACGAGACCAGGGTGTCGTAGCTGAGTCTGATATCTCGGAGGTGTTCCGCG
>NC_068983.1:86832588-86835359 GCF_001194135.2 Octopus bimaculoides
GGAGGGGTGGTAGGTGAGGGGAAACGGGAGACGGGTGACGGTGGGGTGGGTGCAGGGGAGAGAGAGCACATGCACGGTCCACGGAACGTGCTCTGGCAAGGGCGGTATGGATAGTGGTGAGGGGATATCCACGTAGGATGAAGTGGCGAGCCATGAGTTGAGACTGAGTCTCAAAGTCATGGTTGTCACTGCAGAACCTGCGCAGCCGGAGGACTTGGGAATAGGGGATAGAGAGCTTGGTGCGTTTAGGGTGGGAGGAGGAGAAGTTGAGGTATGAGTGTGAGTCTGTGTGTTTGTAGTGGATGGAGATGGTGAGAGTGGAGTGATAAATGCTGGCCGAAATGTCGAGAAAGGCGACGGAAGTGTTGGAAATAGTACAGAAGTGGAGGGCAGGATGGAAAGATTTGACGAAAAAGAGGAAGGAGTCTAGATGTCCGTGGGAGAGTGAGGTTGGGGGTTTGGTCGAAAGTAAAGGTAGTGTTGGAGTGCACGGAGCCCCTCGTGGTGAGGGATCACCGTGTATAGATTCTTGATGTCAAGAGTGAAGAGAAGTTTAGAGGGCCAGGAAGGAAGGAGAAAGAGTTGAACAGACGAAGAGCATGGTTGGTGTCATGGATGTGAGAGGGGAGGGAAGCCACTGTGGGGGGCAAGGACATGGTCAAGATATTTGGAGATGAGTTCGGTGGGGCAGTTGCAGGCGGAGACGATGGGGCGGCCAGGGTTGTTAAGTTTGTGGATTTTGGAGAGGAAGTAATGAGGATGGAGACAATGAGGATGGAGGCGGTGGTGAGAGACGGAAGGAGGAGATGAGGTCATGGACAGTGGAGGACACCCTCTGTTGGTAGCTGGTCGTGGGGTTGGAGGACAGAGGGCAGTAGAAGGAGGTGTCTTGAAGTTGGCGGTGGGTTTCGGCCTTGTAGAGGTCTGCGCACCACACCACCGCGCCTCCACCCTTGTTGGCCGGTTTTATGATGATGCCTTTGCGGCGTCGGAGACATCGAAGGGCCGAGAGTTCGGACACACACACACATCGATCACTTCCCTCCCCTCTCTCCTTCACTCCTCTTTCTCTCTTTCTTTCTTTCTCTTTCACTCTCCCTTTCTTTCTTTATCTCTCTTTCACTCTTTCTCGCTCCCTTTCTCTCTCTCTCTATTGCTCTAACTTTCCTCACCACCATCATTCCGTAAATGTCACCACCAACATTATCAACATATTCACCACCATCACCACCACCACCACCATAAATTAGCATTTCCATCGCAACTAATTCAACCATCACTACCATCACCACCACCACTACCACTGGCGCTACTACCACCAGCACTATTATTACTAACACCACTATTATGCTGTCACTACTCATGATGCGTTCAATACCGTCACGACTACCACAAGTACTTTCTCCATAACTACCACCACTACCACCGCTACCACCGCTACCACCAATACTACTATTACGAACGCTCCTGTGATACTGATACTATCACCGCCACTAATACAATTAGCACCACTTGTACCACCATCAGATAGGAGATACAAACGCCTCAGACGCGCGCCGCGCACACACACACGCACACACACACACACGCACACGCACACACACACACACACCAATACTACCACCTTATCCACTTCCACCACCTCTACAACTGCCAATACCATCATACCACATTGGTACAACTACTACCAACACCACTACATTAGCAATAACAATGCTACTATAGCGACAGTGTTCCTACTATTATACTATCACCAACACTACCACCACCACTAACACTACCACCGCTTCTAACACCATTACAACTGATTGCACAGCTGTACGAGCCAACGAGGGAGATTATATGGTCCCTCAACCAGCTAGAAATAGCAGCCAAATCTCCTTTAAATTACAAACTTCACTCACCCACCCCAACCGCTTCAGAAAAGGACACATTGGTGGATGTGATCTAAGGTTTCTTGCAAGTAAGTAAAAAGATAGGATGGTGGTCACGGCTTGAGTGTATTTATAAATATCTACGATCATGGATGACTTAACGACAATGTGGTCCTTCGACCAGGTAGAAATAGTAGCCAAATTCCCCCACCACCACCAGACATAGAAAAGAACATATTGGTTGATGTGATCTCATGTTTCCGGCAAGTAAGTAAAAAGATAGGATGGTAGTCACGGTTGGAGTGTATTTAATCATAAATATGAACGATCATGGATGACCTCAGACTGAATGAAAATCAGTGTGCTCTATCGACCAGCTAGAAATAGCAGCCAAATCTCTCGTAAATCACAAATCTCACACACTCACACACTCACACACACACACACACACACACAGCCTTAGAAAAGAACACATTGATTACTATGATAACACGTTCCCTGCAAATAGGTAAAAAGGTGGGATGGTAGTCATGGTTGGAGTGCTTTTTATTATAAATATGTATGATCATGGATGGGCTTAGACTGAGAAACAATCAATGTGGTCTCCTGACCAGCTAGAAATATGGCGTGGTTTTGTGGTAAGAAGTTTGCTTCCCATCCACATGGTTTTGGGTTCAGTTCCCCTGCGTGGCACCTTGGGCAAGTGTCTTCTACTATAGCTTCGAGCCAACCAAAGCTTTGCGAGTGGGTTTGGATTGTGTGTATGTGTGTGTGTGTATGTGTCTCACTCTTTCTCTCTCTCTGTCTGAATTTGTCCCCCCCCCCGCCCACCATCACCGCTTGACAACTGGTGCTTGGTGTGTTTATGACCCCGTAACTTAGCGGTTCGGCGAAAAA
>NC_068983.1:86836299-86841579 GCF_001194135.2 Octopus bimaculoides
AGGAGGAGGAGGAGGAGGAGGAGGAGGAGGAGGAGGAGATGTATGATAGGTGGTAATGATGGAATAGAGGGGGAATGAGAGAGAGAGTGAGAGTTGTGGGGGAGAGAGGAAGGCGGGAATGATGGCTTGCGTTTAATTAACATTGCTATTCGGTCGACTGACTATTGCTTGTCCCCAATCACGTTGTATCATCACAGCGGGAGGTGTTTGTGTGTGTGTGTGTGTGAAGGGGTGGAGATTATTGATGATGAGTGGTGATGGTGGTCGTGGTGGTGGCGGTCGTCGTCGTCGTCGTCGTTGGGCTGTGGCGTGGTTATGATGATCATGATGGTGAAGGTGGAGTACTCATGGTGGTATGATAACGATGATGATGGTGATGACAACGAGGATGGGTGGAGGTATGATGTGGTTTTGGCGATGATAATGATGGCGAGGAAGATGCAGGGTGGGTTATGATGATGCAAACCGTAAGAGATGAGGTGGTTCTAAAGATGACGATGAGGATGCTGATGGCAGCGGGGCGCTGGTGCTGCCGGTGCTGGTTGTGGTGGTGGTGGTAGTGGCGGTGCTGCTGCTGCTGATGCTAGAGTTGATGGAGTGGTGGTGGTGGTGCTGGTGGTGCTGGTCGTCGTCGTCGTTGTCGTAATGGCGGTGGCGGTGATGGCTTTATTGCACATTGGTCATAGGTGCGTGTGTGAGATTGTGGTTGCGCTGCTAACTGCAGTCGCGGCACTCGAAACTGGTAGTGGTGGTGACGGTGGTAGCTCCAGGGGTGCTGGTTGTTGATGTTATCGCTTGTGATAATTCTGAGAGCGGTGAGACAACGGCAATACCGACAGTGACGGAGATGGAGGAGGTGCCGGTGGATAGGGTGACATAGGCGGTAGTGGTGGTAGTTTGGGTGGTAGTTTGGGTGGTTCTATTATCACTGACGTTGATATTTCTAGTGATATTGCCACTATTACTACTACTACTGCTCCTGCTGCTGTTATTAATACTGCTGCTGATATTACTACTACTACTACGACTGCTGCTGCTGCTTCTGCAACTACTACTACTACTACTACTACTACTTTTGCTACTATCACTACTACTAGAACTGTTGTTATTACTAATACTACTGCTGCTGTTGTTACTACTACTACAAGTAGTAGTAGTAGCAGCAGCAGCAGCAGCAGCAGCAGCAGTAGTAGTAGTAGTAGTAGTAGTAGTAGCAACAACAGTAGCAAGTAAATTAAAAGGATCTCGGTCAGTTTGGACGATGAGTATTCAGTTACTCGACCAATGAATTCAAGAGTGGCTGAGTATTCCATAGACACGAGTAACCCTTAAAGTAATCCTCAGGTTGGAACAGTGTGACAAGGATGGACCTTTGTATTACGTATGGAGTCAAGCTCATGGGGTTCCACACAGTTTCCATCTACTTAATTTCAGTCACAAGGCTTGCGTTGACCCGACGTTATAGTAAAAAGAACGTAGTGCCGAATAGGTTTCATTCAGTGGGGTCGAACCCGGGGCTTCGAGGCGGTGAAGCGAACTGCTTAACCATTCGACCATGTTGCGTTTAGTTACTACTACTACATCTGATACTGCTACAATTACTTCTACCACCACCAATACCAATACTACTACTGGTAATAATAATAATAATGATAATAATAATAATAATAATAATAATAATAATAATAATAATAATAATAATAATAATAATGATTTCAAATTTTGGTACAAAGCCAGCAAGTTCGGGGGAGGGAGTAAGTCGATTACATCGATCCCAATACTCAACTGGTACTTATTTTATCGACCCTGGAAGGATAAAAGGCAAAGGCGAGCTTGGTGGTGTTTGAACTCGGAGCACAAAGACAGACGAAATGCCACGAAGGATTTTGTCCGGCGTGAGAACAATTCTGCCAGCTCTCCGCCTTATTGAGACTAAAGGTGTTATCCCGTTATCTCGTTTTTTGTCAACCCTTTGGTCTCCTGCCGATTGCCTTGACTTGAAGAATCCGTCTTGCGTCTCTTTCCTGCAACATTCTAATCATATGTCCGTAGTACCAGGGCATTGACCTCTCAATGCGGAGAAGTAACGACTCGACTTGGAGTGATTCCCTGATCTCTGAGTTACGCTTTCTGTCGAGTAACGTTACTTCAGAGATCATTTGGAGGAACCCCATTTTGCCTGTTTATATTTGTGATCGTACGCTTTCAGTTACTACCCAACATTTATGCCCATTATGTGAGGCTAGGCACGAAAACCAAACTGAAGATAGCGAGTTTGACCTTTTTAACCATGCTCTCTTCTTAAGATCAAATGACCACCTCTTTCCAAACGTAAAAATGGGTTTGCGTAGGGCCGATACCTCAACCTCGAAAAGGGTATCGATAACAATTCAAAACGAAAATACCTGCAAGAAGAAGAGGCATCTCAGAGTCGAGAACAGTGGAGAAAAGTTGTCAGTAGCTTATATCCCACAGGGGTCGAATGACTTACCACCGTTGTTACTACAAGCATTTGCCAATCCAGCCACAATCACCTTCATCATATCTATCATCATCACTACCATTATCACTACTAGTATCAATGTTTAGTCACCACTAGCACCATCGGAAGACCTGTTAGTATTACCAGAGCCCATTGACACAATATGTAGATCTACCAACTCAACTTTATCAAAGCCGACATTGATCTAATGTTATTATTGACGCGTTGTTTCTATTTTGATATATAAATTTTAAGATTTTCATAACATTGTTTCATCGTGTTAAAGATTTAGATTATGTCTTTGATATCGTTCCATAGTAGAGATTGTTTTAAAGTGTAAAACCCAAACACATATTCAGACAAACAGAATGATATAGATTCTTTCGGCAAGCACGGAGAAAACTTTAGACTTCTTTCGATTTTATTAGATTTTTTTCAGTGAAGTATAGACTTCACCGTATTTTCTGCAATAGGATTTGTTTTCTGTTTTGTTTTTTTGTTTTTTTGTTGTTGTTTTTTTTCTTTTTTTTTGTTTATTTAATTTAGAAGACTAGACTAAACACTGTTTACTTTTTGCTTTTTTTTTCAGCTCAGACGGATAAATAAATGAGCTGACGTTTGCTTTGGAATTATTACTACTTTTGTTATTGATGTTGTTGCTGTTGCTGTTGTTGTTGTTGTTGTTGTTGTTATTGTTGTTGGTGGTGTTGTTGTTTAACCATAGGTCAGTCATGATCATTTTTTTTCAAACATAGCTTACCTATGACTACATAATCCAAAATGTAATCCTTTTTTAAGACAGTACAGTGTGATTTGAAGGAGATTTGGCTGTTATTGAGCCTCGACGATACATAGACACTGGTTTCAATAATAAAAGTATAAAGCTGAAAGATGGATGGATGGACGGATGGATGGATGGACGGATGGATGGATGGATGGATGGATGGATGGATGGATGGATTTATGTGACTGTCTCATGTAAAAGCGTGGGAAAAAAGAACAGTTATGGTGAACTAATGAGAAACTTACAGCTCTGATATTCGAAGAATAGTTTTTCACTTGGACCTTATAATAGATAGTTAGCCTGAGCTATGTAATAAACTTCCATAAAAGCATTGAAATGCTGGAGATTTTCTAGAAAGAACAAAGTAAACAGATTTTCATCCACCAAATCTAATCGATAATTGATGCAGTCGAGATTTGTAAAACATTTCAAGGATTCTCCTTTTGAGTTCCCTGGCTTGAACCATTGCACTCAATTAGATGTTTCTATAGTATACACACATATATAAAGTGTAATCAAACACATTTTTGCTGTAAAGAAACATATTCGTAAATTATATGACTGTAAGTATATCCATGCATAAATGTACGCACTAATTCCCAACATAATCCCTGCAACAGTATTATTTCAAAAGCGCTGACACTTTATTAGTGACTAAATAAACCTTTGAAAAATGCATACATACATACATACATTACAACTCTAGGATTATAGGTGAGACATATCAGTCAAAACTTCTACCAAATGCAAACATAACAGGCATGACATCGTTATTTGGGACAGAAAAACAAAGCCATGTACAGTCATAGAGGTTTGCTGCCCTGCTGATATGAACATCTTTTTTCCAATATCAGCAGAAAAGAGAATAGCTGTGAAAGAACATTTTAAAACCTACGGTTCCTTTCTTCAATTATAAATTCATTTTTATACTAATTACGATTAGTACACTCGGTTATGTTAGTAAATATCTAAGCCATAATCTGAAGAGGCTAAGGTTTTCAAGCAAAGAAAGAAACCGACTAATATGAACTTTTCAGATAAACTCTGTAACGGGAACAGTAGAGGTATGCAAGACTTTCTTAAAGTCCAATTTGTAACAATTGTCGTTGTTTTCATTCAAACTCCATTAATGGAGCCTTTGTTTCTTTCTTAGAAACCAGTTCCTCCTTCTAAAATGAATGCTAATAAGTTCCTTAGAATATTAGATGATGAAGAGTTTTCTTGCTTACACAACAATACCACTAACAACAATTTTCTGTTCTCTGTCAGACAGGAAATTCTCGATCAGTTTGCAAGTTGTCCCCTTCAATTCCATAGCTATTTAGTTCCTTGGAGTACTAGACATTAGAGAGTTCGAGTTTTTAGATAACAATGCCACTAACTCTAACTCTCTATTACCCGTTAGACAGAAAATTCTCGACTCATTTGCAGACTTTCCCTGAAATTCCATTGCTATCTAATTTATGGCAAAATTTTGCACCAGGCGATTTTATTTAATGATTTGGAGCTAAGACCAGAAACGTGTCGTCTAGTAGCTTTCTTCAGTACTCTGTGATGAAAATATTTATGAAGGATATTACAAGAGAGAAATGAAAAGAGACTGATAGATAAACAGATATACTGAGAAGCAGATTAAGACTAACAGAGACAAATGGATATAAGACTAGAAGGATATAAGACTAAAGAGGCAAATGGATATAAAATTTAGGAAGACAATATTCGGAAAGTAAAGAGGTTTTTATTTACTTATTTTTTTCTTTAAAGGGCAAATGCTGAAGAGTAGTTTTTTCTCTTTTATTTTAGTAATATCATTTCATTTTTGATTGAGCAGAGACATGAATAGAGACATTCCAGTCGTGGCCATCCTGCTTTTTTCAAAGACAGTGAGTGCACTGTAAACTACATTACTCACTATATACTCCCTTTTTTTAAAACGGTAGGGTATGATTTGAAAAGATTTGGTTGCTAATTTTAGCACGCCGAACAACCATCCATATGCCCTCGACATAGCTCG
>NC_068983.1:86841593-86845404 GCF_001194135.2 Octopus bimaculoides
GGTGGGGTGATGGTGGTAATGATAATAGTAATTGTAGTGGTGGTAATGGTCGCAGTGATGACTGTGGTAATGGTAGTGGTGGTGCTGGTTGTCATATTAGTGGTCGTTGTGATGATTGTGGTGTTGATGGTGGTGGTGGTTTTAGTAGTAGTGGTAGTCGTCGTCGTTGTCGTGGTGGCGGTGGCAGCGGCGGCGGCGGTGGTGGTGTTAATGTAGTAGCAAAGAAAAAATTCAATGAATGAAAAAAAAATTTTTTAATATAAATAAATACTTAAGAAAAGCGAGAGAAAAAGTCTCATAAAACAAATGATATTCAAAGAATGAATTGAAGACTAATATTAACAAATCCGGAGTTAAGATGTGAAACCTGCCGCTCAGTGATTCCCAATTGGGGATGTTTAAACACCTGCATATAGTAACTTTAAGGAAGCCGGCATTTGTTATTGAGGTGGGACTTTTGAAAAAGGTCACGGCAGAGTTTGTGTCGCAAACAGAGCGAAGGAGTTGGTGGGAGGTGAATGAGAAAAGTGAGTGCGTAAAAGTGAGGAATGAAAAGTGACAGAAAGCGATAAAGAAAGGGGAGATAAGTGAGTTGGGGGTTTGAGGTTGTTGGTTAAGTAGAGAATACACAGAAAATAGTTGGAGAGGTGGGTAGTTATGTGCTGGAGGAAGGAGAAAAAGAAGTAGATAGGCATTGGAGGAAGAACAGGGAGAACGGGGTGAGGTGAGATGAGTAAATGGTGGTATGGTGTGAGAGTGTGAAAAAGAGAAAAGGATTGAGAAAAGTGAATGGGGAGAAAAAGAGGAAGTGAGGGAGAAAGTGGGAATGAAAGTGAGAAAGGAAGAGAGAGTGAGAGAGAGAGAAAGGGGAGAGGGAGAAAATAGAAAGTAAGAGAGAGAAAAGTAGAAAAGAAGAAAGGGAGAGAGAAAGCGTAGGAGAGAGTGAGAGTATGAGAATTAGCAGACAGAAAAATAGAGAGAAGTGGAATAGAGAGAAGTGAAAAACTAGTTCAGAAATAAATGAGTAATAGATACAAGCGAAAGCGAGAGAGAGAGAGAAAGAGAGAGAGAGAGAGAGAGAGAGAGAGAGAGAGAGAGAGAGAGATAGAGAGAAAGAGAGAGACAGACAGACAGACAGCCAGAGAGAGAGAGACACACACACAGAAACAGACAGAGAGAGACAGACAGACAGACAAACAGAGACAGACAGACAGACAGACAAACAGAGACAGACAGACATACAAACAGAGACAGACAGACATACAGTGAGAAAGACAGACAAAACAGAGAGATATACAGAGACATACAGAGAGAGACACACACAGACAGGCAGGCAGACAGACAGACAGACAGACAGAAAGACATAGAGAGAAAGAGAGAGACAGAGTGAAGTGTTGTGAGTGACAGAATTGAAATAGGGATATGAGAAATTAAAGAGTAAATTAGAACCTAATATAAAAAGGGAAAGAGAAAGAGTAGGAGAATAAGGGGAAAAAACAAGGGGACGGTAGAGGAGAAAAAGAAAAATGTAAAAATCACAATAGAAAGGAGGATAAATTGTTAAAAGCGGATAAGTATCTATCTATCGATTGATCGATCTAGTTATGTATCAGTTTGTGTATATACTTAGCGATCGTCCTACATATCTTCCACTTATTTAGCTAGCTAGGTGTTAATTTTTTTAGATGTCTTCCTATTCACCCATCTAACAATTTATCTAGCTAGCTCTTAATTCATCTACCTATCTATGTATCATCTACCTATCTATGTGGAGGCGCAATTGTCCAGTGGCTAGGGCAGCGGACTCGCGGTCATAGGATCGTGGTTTCGATTCCCAGACCGGGCGTTGTGAGTGTTTATTGAGCGAAAACACCTAAAAGCTCCACAAGGCTCCGGCAGGGGATGGTGGCGAACCCTGCTGTACTCTTTCACCACAACTTTCTCTCACTCTTTCTTCCTGTTTCTGTTGTACCTGTATTTCAAAAGACCAGCCTATGTCATGCTGAATATCCCCGAGAACTACGTTAAGGGTACACGTGTCTGTGGAGTGCTCAGCCACTTGCACGTTAATTTCACGAGCAGGCTGTTCCGTTGATCGGATCAACTGGAACCCTCGACGTCTTAAGCGACGGAGTGCCAACAACAACAACATTTATCTATTTATGTGTTTAACTCCTACGTACCTCAAAGGCGGACGATAAGCAACCTCGTTAAAGCGTAGGATAAAATCTGTTGCGATTTTTAATTCGGCTTTCTGCGCTCTGCGTTCAAATCCATTTTCATTATTTCGGAGTCGATTAAGGAAAGTACCAGCCGAATGCTTCAGCAGCGTTTACTATCCTTCTCTCTCTATCTCTCCTTCTCTCTCGCAAGCTGTCATATCCCACTTATTTCGCTGAATCCTGGTTGGAGGATTGGAGAGGGTATTTGTTCGCGCCAACATAAAGTGTTAGAAGAGCTAACGAAAGACTACTTTTTACGACCATCTCATCTCTGATTTTTACTGTCAGTCGTAGTATTTTGTGTATCAATATATCTATTCACGCACACACAAGTATATAATGGGAAATAGGGCTGTATATTCCGGGTGTGCTAGGTCAGCGTTACACACCCACCAAAGATGGCAAAGTTTTCAAATACCACTGCATTTTTTAAGTATTTTGATATAATCTGGTCGTAATTTGTTCTTAAACGTTCAAGGTGGCGTGCTGGCAGAATCGTTAGCACACCAGACGAAATGCTTAGCGACGTTTCTTCCTTTGCTAGGTTCTGAGTTCAAATTCTACCGAGGCAGACTTTACCTTTCATCCTTTTGGGGTTCGGTAAAATAAGTACCAGTTGAGCATCGGGGAACGATCTAATCGACTTATCTCCCTTCTCCAAAATTGCTGCTTAGTGCTAAAATTTGAAGCCAGTGTGTTCTCAAATCCAATAATACACATTCAGAAACAAAGATTAAATCAGTGTGGAATCGTATCACATGTATAGAAATAACTTAAACTTTCTATGTATATAAATTTATGCCAGAGTATTAGGATCAGTACCATTTTACATACAATGACAAACAACACACACGCATAAACACAATGCGCGCACACACACTCACACTTATACATGCATGTAATTCAAAATAATTGCGAATGTTGTGTAACGGAAAGAACAAAATACAGTTTTTGATAAACCCATTCATCAGCCAACGTTCTGTCCAGAATCATTGATTTCGACGCTTGGTATAAAGTTCATCTGAAACGCACCAAAGCTCACACAAGACAAGGCGAAGACAAGTCTTCAACTACAAATGCACGAGAGGTTGAAACAAGTCCTATGACTGAAGACCAGTAAGACGAAGACAGAAGACTGCTACAAAAGACAAGAACAAATTTGAAGTATAAACATTAGTATCTTTCAACTTTAGATAGAGTAACACACACACACACACACACACACATTTGGGTGTACAAGTGAAAGAAGACTCGAAGTAACGACAGACGCCAAAATATCATAAATATAGGCAATTCATAATGGGAAGAGGCTGGAATCAATTGTTCCATACAAAACAGTACCGTATGGCTTTACTAATTCATTTATCTTGCGTAGAAGTATTATACAGACTATACTCTCACATTTTAAATGCATGAAAACATCTGTTTATTAACCGGGCGGGGATGGGGTATGATGAAATGAGTGAAAGAGAAAAAGAAGAAAAGCAAAGCTGCCACGGCCGGCATTTAGATGGAGATTTTCAACAAGACTCTCTCTCTCTCTCTCTCTCTCTCTCTCTCCCTCTCTCTCTCTCTCCCTCTCTCTCTCC
>NC_068983.1:86845515-86847211 GCF_001194135.2 Octopus bimaculoides
AAATCATATGCTATCAGCAGTGTATTTGCAAGTAAGACCTGTTTCGGAATTTTTATTGTCACGAAAGTTTGCCAAAACGAAGAAGACTGAAAACAAAATAAAATCCGAAATGTATCTGAAGTTCTGTAATTTATATGTGTGTATGTATGTCATTATTCAGTTTTATTTCAAGATTCCTTGCCACTAGAGAAAGAGCCGGTTTCTAACCTATATCCAAGGCTCCTTCACTGGAATTTCAACATCAACAACAGGGTATTTTTGTTTGTATGTATGCATATGTGCAGATTTGTATGTTTTGCTTTATCTATGTATTCTCATGCATAAAGTTACATATCTAGACATACTCATATATATTTAAATGATAAACTTCTGGAAAGTTTTCCAGATTTTTACAGTTCCGGTAATGGATTGGATCTGTAGTCTTCTAATTAGCTTTCTCTTTTCTGGTTTTGAGAAGCCTAATTTCTCAAGATTGGTATTTAGGCAGTGTGTTACATAACCCAGGATCCCAATAATTACAGATAGAGTAACTGCAGATTTCTCAATAATTCAGCGTAGATATTCTCTTTTTCACTGATCTTCAGGTTTATGTTAACATCCGCTGGGCAACTAATTTCCACAACTGTGCACAGTTTCTCTTCTCTATCCCAAATCATTATATCAGGTCTCTTACGCTTACATTTTATTGAGGTCTTCATTGGGGCATTCCACCAGTACTCCTTTTTATTGAGTGGCTATGGTTTCTACAATACTGTGGGTTCTTATTTCTTTGTCCTCGAGGTTATCCTTCCGACTAATTTCATTATAGAGTGTCCTATCTGCAATATCACATCTCATCGGTAGATAATACCGTCATGACATTTTCGGACAACTGCTTATCATGTGGGTGATATCTTCGGTGTTAACTCCACACAGCTTGCATCGGTTGCCACATTTTACTGCTTTTCCTGCATCTCTATCCCTTTTGTGCATCAAGTACTTGGTTGATATTTCCTGTTCCTGGATTGCAAATGCATACCCTTCAAAGTGGGAGGTGGTAATCCAGCTATTGGTCCATGATAGACTGCTTTGATGGTCAATGTTATTATGTATGTATGTATGTATGTATGTATGTATGTATGTATATACGCATGTATCTTTTATCTTTTACTAGTTTCAGTGATTGAGCTGTGACCATGCTGGAGCACAGCTATGAAGGATTTTTGTGAAACAAATCAATTCCAGTACTTATAGTTTTTAAAAGTACTTATTCTATCGGTCTCTTTATACACACACACACACACACACATACATACACTCATATATATATATATATATGGAGTGGCTGTGTGGTAAGTAGCTTGCTTACCAACCACATGGTCCCGGGTTCAGTCCCACTGCGTGGCATCTTGGGCAAGTGTCTTCTACTATAGCCTCGGGTTAATCAAAGCCTTGTGAGTGGATTTGGTAGACGGAAACTGAAAGAAGCCTGTCGTATATATGTATATATATATATATATGTATGTGTGTATGCGTTTGTGTGTCTGTGTTTATCCCCCCAACATCGCTTGACAACCGATGCTGGTGTGTTTATGTCCCCGTAACTTAGCGATTCGGCAAAAGAGACCGATAGAATAAGTACTAGGCTTCTAAAGAATAAGTCCTGGGGTCGATTTGCTCGACTAAAGGCGGTGCTCCAGCATGGCCACAGTCAAAA
>NC_068983.1:86849654-86850542 GCF_001194135.2 Octopus bimaculoides
CAGTTCAAGTTCCATTCTCTCTCTCACAAAAATCAGACAAGGACTAACACCTAATATCAATGTTCTAATTATACCTCTACTATTTTAGTATAACTTAGTATAAGTTGTCTTTTGAAATTACCGATATTCCAACTTAAAAATCATGCCAAGTGTCGCTCCCATTAAGATCTCACCGTTTCTTACCTTGCCTATGACACGAAACTCGAGGCAATTTCCAGCTTTGGGATCTGATTTAAAAGTATTTGGATTACTGTTTCTAGCAGGTAAAACTTGGCTGATTCACGCCATCTTGGTTGGCGTTTGTTTGATGACGTCAGAGATCAAAGCTGAATTTCAAGAACCAAATGAAGGACAGATTTTCAATCCCGGGATTATCCTGATTCCAAAAAGGTATATATGTCTATGTAGAGCAAATGTAGACAGACAAGGATCCCAGTCGGACAGACAGAATTTCGCTTTTATTATTATAGATTAAAAGCGGCAGAAGCAGTATTAATACCATACGGTAATATTTATCTCCCACTTAAAAGTGGATGTTCTGTTGGAACACAGAATACTGCGTTATTATTTAGCATGTGAGAACCTCTCATATGGACTTGTAGTGTATATAAGCACTCGTGTTTATATCGCTGGCGGGAGATAATCGTCCACCATCGGACGATTGTGTGTGTATATGTGTGTGTGTGTGTATGTGTGTGTGTGTATATATGTGTGTGTATATACATACATATATATATATATATACATTCATATACACGTACATACATACATTTATGTATTTACACACACATACACGCACGCACATCCACATACATACACACAAAAAATATATATGTATGTATATATATATATATATATATATATATATATATATATATATATATATAT
>NC_068983.1:86851832-86857321 GCF_001194135.2 Octopus bimaculoides
ATATATAGTTCTCTACGCTGTAAGTTTAAAACCCTATTGAGATCAATTTTGCCTTTCATCACTTTATAAAGTGATAAATTTATTTATAAATAAAATACCTATCCTATACTCACTAACTCTTTTTTCCTGTCGGTATGTCTATTCTCGGAAATGAAAAACGGTTGTGATCAATCTTGAAGAGGGGTGCACAAAACGCCAAATGTTACGACGGATTCCTTACAATTTCATTGCAAGTTGAGAGCCTGCTGTATTTAGTGTTGGTCTTCGTAGCCGTGGTATGTGATACAGATGTAGTGCAATTTTCATGAAACTGGTATTGAAAACTATTCATTGTTTAGACTCCTTTGGATTGCTTTGGATTGGATAAACGTAGCTATCATAGACTGCAATTGTATGAAAAAGGTGTTTCACCGTGTGGCCATTTTGTGAATACTATTTCGCTAAGTAGTTGTAAATTCCCATGCTCTAATAGTGGCCGTCTGCGTCACCCGAAAATATTAGAACAAACGTTCGTACATGATAAGCTAACAATGTTTTATTGAATAGTTAGTGTTTGTATAAGACAGAAATGAGACACAAAAGTTCAGCTATCGCTAGTTAGAGGGAACGTGGTAGTAGTAAAGTTCTAAATTTTGAAACAAAAAGTTATACCAGAATATTCGCACGTAAAAATGCTGTATTGGAGATTGACGTTCAGAGTATGACAGAAATGAAATTGCGAGCTGTAAATCTGGTTTGATGGGCACCAACACTGGAATAAATTGCATATCGAACAGTGATAATTGTTCGTGTTCACACAGTAATTGTCAGTACAACCTGAAAATTTGTGAAGAAGACGTAAACACGTGGCAAGTTAACACTGTTGCAGTGTATAGTAAGTGTAAGTGTAAGATAGAACTGAATCTGCGAAATATAACCTCTGCTGGTATTCGTTAACCTCGCAATTGATTGACAAACAGATCTTTTCCTTTGGAAAAATTTCTGATTTATTTTGTGAACATGCATTTAGATGACACGAATAGGGAAAATGTTAAATAGACGAATTATCATGAAGATTAACCGAAATCTGCTGCCAATGATTTTGTAACATTTAGTGTGATGTTACAGGCTGTGCTTCCTATAAAGATTCAATACAGGAACAAGGATTTTCCGACAGAAGCAAATTGATATAGGAAATCCAATTGTCAGATAAACACCTACATGTAGAGCTTAAGAAAATCTCCCTGAAAGTATAATGTAAATAAAGTTTATAAAAACATTAGTTTCGCCTTGTGCGTTTACAAGCCTATAAAGCTATTCGTAGGAAAGCCTACGAAGAAGCTCTCTTCCGAGGGTAACATAACACACACTTTAGCATGTAGCCACTGTTTACCTGAAATCTGGACCACTGAACGGTGAACGGGATGCAAAAATTTTTTTACCACGAGAGTTCCAGACCCCAGTTATGAACTCATTTGCATACAGCCAATCAGAGCTCAACTATCAAACTAGAGTCCACCTAGTCACGAAAATACTCTGGTTGAGTTCAGGGGAAAATGTGCGTTACAGCAAAATCTAACTGTTCTAAACGGGTTAATAGGGGTGACAAATGTGGAATTTAATGTATAAAGTGAATGGAGAGCTGCTCACCGATGATGCCATAAGTGTTGCCAATTTGCGTAATTTACTAGAAAATAAGTGTAGTTTCCTCTTTTTTGACAGATTTTGTACATTCCTAATTTGAAATGTTGGTGTTGATCTAGAAACATCGTAATCAATATGGAATTGTGTCGTATTGCGCCCTCCTTGCATATATCAATGGATACATGCAGTACCACTAATTTCAGTCTGAGCATAGGTACCTAATGTTAGCTCCATATAGAGAGAGTGCTCAATTGTTCTATAAGGATGGGGGGTGCGGTACTTATGTGAGACCTGCTATGCTGTACTTACAGAGTGGCATACACCTTTCTATGCCTGATTGGCTGTACTGCAGTAGTATACAGTATGTGGATTTTCAAGGTGAACTCTGATTGGCTGTATGCAAATGAATTCATTACTCTGGTCCGGAACTATCGTGGGGAAAAAATTTCACGAACGGGACGACGATATTCATGCCCGGCTCGACTTAACGTTGCTGCCTGCTCTAACACCAGAAGGAGATGCCTGATTAGATCCTTAGCCCTGCATAATAGGTTTAATTGTACAAACATTCATTCCTGTTGTGAAATAGAACAGCAAACTCATTATCTAATCACATTATGGTCTCAAGTGATCCCATGGTGTTTCAGTCAAGTTCGATGAATATTTCTTTCCTCCCATCCAATATGTATGCATTATTAATACATATTTGAGCAGATCCCAGTTCTTGATTTTGGACGCCAGGACTGTTTCTATTATTCTCTTAAATATTTCTCTTTAATATTTGCTACATCTGCTCATATACAAGCAGAATCTCAGACATTTGAAATTTTGATACTTTACATTAAAGTTAAAACTTCTTGAAATATTTACAAATGGTTCTAGAATGATTGGTAACACCTGTAATCCATTAGCAAAACACACTGATCTTAGAATTTGGAGCTGCTTGAAATCTTTTTCTTCAACTAAATTTACACCACATTTTTAATATTCAGCTTCCAGCTTTTCAACTCAATTAAATAGTAGTGTAGCTTCTTGAAATCTGTCGGGTGTTGAAACCATCTCCCTTGCTTTTTTTATTCTATCTCAAGCAGTAGGTTACAATGTCCTTTGAGTAAGTTTACAAAGTCCTTTTAATGGATCTTCTTCACCTTTATCTTGTCTATGTAATCTTTGATATGGTGTTTTATGTGCCATATCATTAACTCCTTTTCTGTGTTTGTCTCTCTCTTTTCTCGTGGTATAGTTTAACCAGACTTCATTCTCTCTATCTTTCTCTTTCGCTTTCTTCCTCTCTCCCTCTCCTTCGCATAGATACACACACGATCATACAAATACACACACACACACACACACACACACACACATACGTGTGTGTGCGCGCGCGTGTGTGTCTGTGTGAGTGTATGTGTGTGTGTATCAATTTAAAGAGATCATGCAGATTGTGGTCAATACCTTATTAGCATCCAGCATACAACTGGCTAGTATAGGACGCTCAAAGGAATGCTAATCGATTTATAACTTTATTAATGCATGTATAAAACTTTGTTCCATTCCAAAATTTTGGAAAAATTTTAACCCGTTGACAGGTGCTACACAACTCCAATCCGTAGTAATACACTAGCACGATCGATTTTTTTCCCTGGCAGTCGCGTGTCTAATGTGGAGGGTGATGTCTCTATATAATGATGTGATACACATTTAATTGATGGATAACTTGCCAGACAAAATGATTATCGTCGTTTCGTCCGTCTTTACATTCTGAGTTCAAATTCCGCATGTTGCATTAACTTGGGATATTTTTGTTTCTGAAGGAAACATGCATTATACATTTATGCATGCTTAGGAAGCATGTCTCAATATACTGTTGTAAAAGAAACTTCTCCATTGCCATGTTTTATCATTCACCCTACCATGATACTCAGTTGTATCAATCTTATTTTCTCCTTCTACCGCACCGATATAATTGTGAAATATGTTTTTCCTTTCTAGTCTCCCAGTTCACATGATGTACTGAAAGGAAACTTGAACAATGAATTGTAAAATTATAAAAGCGGGGTAGGATGAGTAAATTCTCATCCAAACTTTAAATAAACCATTGTGAATTCAAGACTGCACTAAAAGCACATACCTAAGGTGTTGACTAGTGCGATCGAACTCATAAACAAGCGAACTTCGTAGCAACCCAGCCATCCCCCAGCTAATATATAGATATTTTTACAGCCCTACCATCACTTACTTATGCCAACGTACCACCAAAATATTAAATGCCTTTGTCACGTTTTACAAAAATTGATTGCTTGATTGATTACTTGCTATCGCAGAAAGTTCAGCTTTTTTTAAGAATGATTACTAAACAAAAATTTTTTTAATAGAAATTTTACTGTTCTCACAAGTTTTGTTGATATTAAATTATGCAGCCCATCTTTTATTTAATATATAATATGTTGCGCGAGTTGTAGGTGATACAGAAATATCAAAAACAAAAGTGAACGAAATAATATACAAATATGTTTCCATACGTAGGTACATAATAAAACGATTTCTTTCAGATATTCATGGCGATATTATTCGGAAAGTAGTACAAAATACATTCAAATATTGATATGTAACATAGGAATAAGCTGACATATATTAGGGAATAGATAGATTGATTGATAGACAGAGAGAGAAAGAGAGAGAGAGACAGAGAGAGAGAGACAGAGAGAGAGAGACAGAGAGAGATAGAGAGAGAGAGAGAGAGAGAGAGAGAGAGAGAGAGAGTTGTTTCGGCTTACATCCTACAGATTTAACCGACTTTCTCTGAAGATGTGTGTGTGTACGCGCGCACGTGTATTTGGTTTAATAATAGGGGTTCCTAGTTCTATCATGTCATATATGGGGATCACCAGGATATTGTCAAGCAGGAAGACTTGGGCAAACCATACGCGGTGATGTGGCGAATGGTTCTACCCCAGTTTCCTGTAGGTACCCAAAGTGCCACCTCTGTAGATACCCGGAGCAGAAACGTATTGGATTTTGAGTGAGCAATTTGGACATTTAGGACTTGCTTTCACACCCTTCACAATTGAGTGATACCAGTACCGCTACAAGGACACATAGGGTTCATTTCTTTTCTGCAGAGAAGGTCAGTTTACGAGGACTATACAAAGCCATCTTTTAGGGTAATGAGAGCTCATCCGAACTTAATTATCTATTAAAAGGTGATGGATATTCAAGGGTATCGACCCACTACCACTACGACACCCAAGTACTTGACTGCTACTTTGACCTGTCGAACCCGGAAAGTTAAAAGGCAAAGTTAATGGGATTTGAACTCAAACACGGAACATATATGGCCATAACTAAATACTACAAAGAATTCTGTTCATCACTCTACCGATTCTATCAATCCAACTTCTTGAATACATTCAACTATAATATTTGTAATTTGAATACAAGGTCACATATTTGGAGATAAGACATGATCGATTATATTTCTCCCTAGTGGTTAACGGGTACTTTATTTTACCAACTCCGGTAGGTTAAAAGGTAAAGTGAGTCTCGACGGAATAATTCAAAGTCGAAATACATACTGTCAAATATAGAACGCCTAATGTAGATTTTTTTCCTTTCCGATGCCATTTGTTGGCTTTTTTTTTTAGTTAATATCGGACCAGATATTTCTTCTGACTGTTATGTTAAAGGAATGCGAAGATCACAAGTGTAGCCTTACTTCTTTAATATACTATTATATATATTTATATATATATATATGAATGAGTGGACAAACGGAAGGGCACTCAACACATTTATTGGGAGTTACATGTATGGATCAAAGCAGTTTGGTTCAAACTGTATTATATATATATATATATATATATATATAT
>NC_068983.1:86858164-86860635 GCF_001194135.2 Octopus bimaculoides
ATATACGACGGGCTTCTTTCAGTTTCCATCTACCAAATCCACTCACAAGGCTTTGGTCAGCCAGAGGCTATAGTAGAAGACACTTACTCAAGGTGCCACGCAGTGGGACTGAACCCGGAACCATGTGATTCGAAAACAAGCTTCTTACCACACAGCCACTCCCGCGATCGACGCCTTACATTCGCGGTGTCCCTTTTAAATTCCAGCATTTTTTAAAATAAAGTACTATTCTTTCCCCACATCCCTTAATTTTGAATTGACTTTACGGTTAAGAGATTCGCTTCGAAATCAGGTAGTTCTAGATTCGATCTTATAAACACATAACCTGGAGCAAATGTCTTCTCATTTTTCATTACGTCGACCCGCTATGAGTGAAATTGGGTAAACGGTAACTGTTAAGTTGCCATCGGATGAATTGTACCTGTTTTTATGCGATAGACTTACCTTGTCGCTTGGTTTTAATACCCCTTCTGGCCCTTGGGATACCGTAAGCGGAATCCATTCTTTAGCAAGCATTCAAGCCTGGTACCAATCAAGGATTAGCTGAGTCATGGTTTCTTCACCCTTCCCCACTAATCTGAATTGCTCTGCAAAATATCATGGGCGCATCACTGATTAAGCGATCTTTCCATCATTGATTAAACTATTAATAAATTTCTAAGGTGATATATTTACAATAATTGAACCGGTTTGAAGATTCCTTGATTTTTAAAAGTTGTGTAAGATTGAGGGATATAGTGCTATGCTGTAACTGTCTGACCTCTGAACGGGACTTGAAAATTCGTTCACCTTAATAAAAAAATATATATATAATTCAAATTGTTATCAGTTAAGATGAGGATTAATTGGCTGAAAATGGTCACGAGGTCAGGAATACAATTTGGAAAATTCTCTGCCTGACCTCATAACCATCTTCAACCATATTGTATGGATATTAATAGCGCCAAAAGTCACACATACACGTGTGTGGTGGATAGGGTTGTATTGTGCGTATGAGTGTAATGTAAAACAATTGTGATAGTACTTCTCCAGTTTCGCGCCTAGATACTCATCATAGAAATAGGTATTAGATGGAAGTTAGTAGAAGGAAGAGGAGATATAGTTGGTAAGTCTATTATGCGTGTTTTTGCTATTAAAGTGAATATTGTTTAAAGAAATAAGAAATTCTATTGGCTTTTTGGTTCTAGTGGAGGACGTATTGAATGATTCGTGTATTTGACGTACATTTAGGAAACTATTTACTTTATAGTGGATAATTTTAAATTTCTGTACTCAGCCTCATATATACATCTAAATAGGCGCGGTAGAACCTCATCCATCCATTCAGGTCGGGCAACTTTCCCAAACCAATGTAACTCTTCAACACCAGACGTCCCGATCGAACGAATAGTCCTGAGTTTGAACGAAGAGTGTGGAACTTCTTCGTCATTATTGTTTCCAGGTCTATTCCGACCCTGAGTAGTGTTTCCTGTCAGGGTCCCGGTTAGTGTTAAATAACATGTAACCAACTAAGCCAGGAAACGTTAAAATCATGGGATGTAGCATGGTGGATGTGAACTACATTTAGCTGATGAACTTATTGAGTCAATGACGAATATCATCACGAGATGCTGGGCGGATGGACAGACAACAAACTGTCAATGGCCAGGATCAACCATTTCAGTTAACAAACTATTACCATCATCTATATTCGTGGCGTGCGCAGATGAGACATTTCAGCAAGCGAAGTCTAACCAGTGTAACTAAAACCCTGGTTAAACTTTCATACCTCATCACTTGATCAGCAGAACCCCAAGAACCATATGTCTGCAAGTTATAATTTGTGTTATACTTCTTACAAGATCAGTATGTGACGTACTATATTCCTATTTATATTTTCTTTAGAATTTGTAAATTTAGTTTGTATTATAGATATAAGCCCTGTATTTTTCAATGTTTTTAATGTTTAATTTTAATATATACTGTTAAACAGAGGGATGAATTATAATCTTTTGTCAGTTTTAAAGTATATGCTATTTATTACAAGAATATTTTAAAGAGGAGTGATTTTTTTAATTGCATATTCTTAATTACATATTCTTCATTAGTTATTCTTAAGAAAAAGATTTTTATTAAGAATACGTAATTAAAAAAATATAATTAAAGTTTATTCTTTTGGGATGCATACGTGATGGTTTCCATTCACGAAACAGTACATGTCTTCTTTCCCAGTTATTACGCACCCAATTTTATGTATTCACATGTATAGAATAGTTCATATGAAATCGCTTCTTTCTCAATATTTTATGCATTGAAACTAAAGAAATTTTTGAGTAGCGTTATGTGCAGACAAATCACCCGATTAAAAAAAGAAGATCTGAAACCGATACACATTGCACACGTTCGTAATCCAATTCATTTTTGAAGAATCAAATATTTAAAATATATGAAATATATATATACATAAATACATATATATACATAAATATATA
>NC_068983.1:86861153-86862816 GCF_001194135.2 Octopus bimaculoides
TGTGTGTGTGTGTGTGTGTGTGTGTGTGTGTGTGTGTACACACGCAGTCATATATATGGTCGTATAACGGGTGTTGATGTTGCTGTTAATCTCAGTTTGCCGGCCAGAGCGATATGCATTCTGAACCGAACAATTTCTCGATCGAAATCTTGAAAGTTATTTCTGGCAAACACGTTACGTAACAACATTTTCTCCGTACACAGTGCTTATCTTCCTGCAGGCTTCTGTCACGTTCTTGCCTTTATAAAATAAAAAGCATCATGTGTCGATAATGTTCGTTTTGGTTCTCCATTTTCAATGTAATCTCAAGCATACAAAATACAACCTGTCTCGTCACAAGTTCGTGTCGAACTACATTAAAGTGTCAAGTATCTAACGAGTATGCATGTGCAAGAGACAGTCTGGAGTTAGTTACTTATTAGAGTGCCTGTAGTTTAGCGACAACAAAAACCTAACGGATGTTTTTGCCCAACCTATTATATTGAGAGGCATCTATAATTTCGAAACCAATTAGTCAATCATTAAGAACTACGTTCTCGCACACCAATGGATTTATATGCCTGATATGTTTATCTGAAAATTACAACATACTGATGTAACGTTTAATTTGTTAAACTAGAATTAGTTCCGTGTCTTCCTGCATTAGACAACGTGTATATATGATGAACACTTTATCAACAGGTTCGATGTTGCAAGAATCGTCTATTGTCAATGTCGGCCATATTATCAACGCCGGCCATACGCTAAGTTACCTACAAGTAGTTTTTGTATTTTTTTTTCTTTTTTAATATTCTTGAAACTCACTGCCTTTCATTGCCACAAACGATTTTTTTTTTCGTTACGTTCATTCCCCTTCGAACATATATACAAATATACACACATCCACAACATACATCCACACTCACAGAGTATACAGAATATAAACACACACGCGCTCAAACACACATACATACACGTACAAAGGCCTACGTACGAGGGGACGCACGCACTCACTCACACACATACACAGACACACACGTGTGCAACATATAAACTGCCTCTAATACACCGCCTCTAACATTAAAGCTTTTTCAACTGGCAAGAGAAAATCAAATATTTGTGCCGTTGCTACGAATATGGCTATCTCTTCTTCGTTCACCTACTTACTGCTTTACCTTTGCTTTGTGCCGTATCGGTCCTCTTTTCACTGCTTATTCACTCGTTCTGTACACATACCGCACCAACCTTATCTATAAAAACACTCACACACACTCACTCGTGTGTACATGCATATGTGTGTGCATGTGTATACATACATGTATATGTATAAACACATTGTATATATATATATATATATATATATATATATATATATATATATATATATATAGGCGCATACACTACATGTAATACAAAATACAAGCACATAGATTAATCAGAAATACATACATATGCTCTGAATGCACACATGCATAAATAAATCTATTCACACATATATGCCTACACATGTATATGTATATGTATGTATAGATAGATAGATAGATAGATAGATAGATACATGCATACATATATACATACATATATATATACACATATATATAATATATATATACACATATATACATAAATGCATATATATATATATACTTATATATACATACATATATATATATGTATATATATA
>NC_068983.1:86864029-86866841 GCF_001194135.2 Octopus bimaculoides
CCCTCCGGTTTTTGTTCTATGTGTGCCATAGATATCGCCATCCACTTTAGAGAAAATTTGTAGTTTGGAATCAGTAGTTCTTTGACTGCTATTTCTAAATTTTCAGTATGTTGGAGAAGCAACTCAATTGCTAATCCCTGTATATTTATAATGATAAATAGTCTTACCGATAAAGGTTTTTTTCATACTGAACTACTTGGCAGAATTGTTAATTATTAATTCTATTATTAATTGACGATTCTCTGCCCTTATTCTTGTATATATATATATATATATATTCGATATGTAAACGTTTAATAGAGAGTCCTCGATATTATGGATAACTTGTGAACACTTCGTAGACAATATAGTTATTCACTTATGTGAGCCAGTGTAAGTCTAAATGCACCGAAAAATAATACAGTTTATATCACCAGACATTAAATAGAATACTTAATAAAATCTTCCAACGCAGAGTTTCTCTTTCATACTGTTTTCACTGATTAGGGATATTAAATTCAAAAAATAATAATGACTTCCTGATGAAACTAAACACTGATCCATGGGAAATAATAACTCTAGAAAATTATTTATTCAACCTGACAAAATAAAGATGTCTTTATGAAATTAACCACATACCACCTAAGTGTGTCTACTTTCATCATGTATACTTATAGCAAACCAAATTTGTACACTCCGAACGAGATCAAAATTCAGAACCAGATTATTAACTTAGATTCAGATGTAGATAACAGAACAGAGCCGCTTACTTTTATACAGTCATATTCTAAATCTAAGGATCACAAAGAAAAAAAGGATGATAAATCCACAAATAAATGATTGAGGTGTTATCAGTAAACATATAATAAATAATTTTACAACTAAAATGATAAAAGCATCGCCAATACTCTGATAAATTAAATCATTTGCTGTTCTAGAATGTTTTAGAATGATATAGCTGTCTTCCTCCAATAAAACACTGAATTTCTACATCTCTACATATCATTAATCCCTAAATCATTATGCAGAAATTCGTTAATTTTGCTAAAAGAATTAGAAATACTACGGTCGATGACATTAGAATTATATTACACGCAAAAAAAGCTATACTGAGAAATAATCAATCTGTTCAGATTTTTAAATGATTAGGCCATTTTAAAATCTCCAACGCAACTTTTGATATCTGTGTGGGCGTCAAAGATTCTGCTGAAATTAGTAATCTCAAAACTATGCTAACTAACCAACTAAACTGAAGAAGGATTTTATAGAGATGGCAACCTCTTTTCAGGTAATGCTAATCCACAAGATCCGCAAGAAATTGATAAATTCGGAAAATACACAACACAATCTGTTCTTCAAAAGTTATTAACTACAAATAACTAAAAACATTAACCTTACCTCTAGTGATTTATACTGCAATTCAAATGAAGCATTAAACTATATACACTGGCTATCTTACAATCCAAATATCATTATTAATGGCTTAGCCCAGATCATCTCTCTTAGGCTTTCCAAATTAACCGCCAATAAAGTTGTTGTTTTTTTTTTACCTTAGTTAAATAATATTACACTCATTCAAAAATATGAATTCAAAAACAATCATGTACAAGGAAGACAACTCTAGATAAATAACCCGCAGGAACAAAAAAAGAAATGTCATTTGGTATAACCCTCTTTTTCAGTTTACCTGTAAAATCCTAATACCTCACAATTTCTTTACCTTATCCAGACACACCGAATATTACAAAATCTTCAATAAAAACATCATTAAAACTTCTTGTACTTTGCCTCATCTAAACTATAGTTTCTTGTCTCATCTAAACTAGTTCCTTACCTCATCTAAACTATCTAAATTAAACCAAATCACAACTAACCGATGACCCCTAATTCCAATTGTACAATTTAATTTCTTTTTAAATATTAGTTGTTTATATAAAATGTAATATAAATTCACAGCATACAAACTAATGATCCTACTAAAGCATACATTTGCTTCATTTCGAACCCATTTACATTACGATTTAACCAGCATACAGTTACAGGTGCAAAGACATCTCAATAATGGAAATAGAAAAACCTGCGCTTTATGAACTACTGACGGCTGTGTTTTCGTTTTATAGAGCATTCATCTTCAATTGACATTCAGAACAAATTTCTTATCGACGACGTAAAATGTAAAAAATAGCTTAAAATATTTTACTGATCTTAATCCTCTTCCGTTTACATTAGGATATACTATTCTACTAACGATTAAATATTGACCTCTATATTGAATGACCACCCACCTTCTACACCAAACCAGTATATCTCCAAATGATTCCCTTGTGTTCATCCACTCAAAAGTTTGTCAGACATATTTTAATAATTTAGATTCACATTGCACCATTAACATTCATTTCCTAATATATTTTATGTCGTTTACGTTCTGAGTTCAAATTCCGCCGCGGTCGACTTTGCCTTTTATCATTTCGAGGTCGACAAATTAAGTACCAGTTACGTACTGGATCGATCTAATCGACTGGACCCCTCCCAAAAAATTTCGGGCCTTGAGTCTAGAGAAGAAAATAATATATTTTATGTCGTGATTTGCTTTTATATATTATACACTTATAGTTTATTCATAATGTCTTAAATTCTCTCTAAGTATATTTTTACGCTCTATAAATGTTATCCTTATGTCTTTTCTTATTATTCCATATTTTTGTGTGTCTGTCTGAAAATGAATCTGTCCGAATGCGAGCATACTTGAATATGTTAACACTGATACCCTCCCGTTAAACGAAGACTAACACCTCCTAATCATCTCACCTTTAATTCTCTACCTCCCATATAT
>NC_068983.1:86871890-86873946 GCF_001194135.2 Octopus bimaculoides
ATATATATACGACGGGCTTCATTCAGTTCCTGTCTACCAAGTCTGCTTACAAGGCTACAGTAGAAGACACTTTGCTCAAGGTGTCACACAGTGGGACTGAACCCGGAGCTATATGGTTGGGAAGCAAGCTTCTTGCCACACAGCCACGCCTCCTCTTATATATATGTGTGTGTGTGTGTGTGTGTATGTATACGACAGTATACTTCCCTCTACCAACTCCACTCAAAAGCCTTTGATCGGTCCAAGGCTAAATAGAAGACACCTGCCTATGGTGCCACGCAGTAGGACTGAATCCAGGATGACATGATTGGGAAGCAAACCTGTGCCTCTGTTCATTTTCATTTATATTATTCTTTTATTTTTGTCAGGAAACTATGACATGAAAATAAAACATATAGACATATTGTCTTAAGATGGTAGCTGTTGTTATTGTTGTTGATGTGTGGGTGGTAGTTGAGGTAGCTTTTGTGGCGGTGGTTGTGGATATTGTTGGTGTGGTGACGAGAGAGAGCAAAGAAAGAGCAGAGAGGGAAGAAGAAGAAGAAGAGGAAGAAGAAGAAGAAGAAGAAGAAGAAGAAGAAGAAGAAGAAGAAGAAGAAGAAGAAGAAGAAGAAGAAGAAGAAGAAGAAGAAGAAGAAGAAGAAGAAGAAGAAGAAGAAGAAGAAGAAGAAGAATTCCTTTGTTAATATGATAAAGTGGTATTGGAATGGTGTTTTGTATATCAAAATATCCGAGTTGGGCCATAAAAAGGGGGAAGTAAGCTCATTTTAATAGAATAAAGTTAATAGAAGAACGAATGCTAGAACTCGATGACTAAGAATGCAAGTATCTGGACGCACTAGAACTTGATGATATAATACATAAAGAAATTAAGCAAAAAAAGACAATAGATTTAAAGGGATTAAAGCTTTTGTTGAAGTCCAAACAGTATAGGCGATTGACGTCATGTGTTATAGTGCTGGAATAGTGAACTGAAGGAAAAAGGAAAAAGAGATTTTTGGAAAATGAGAAAAACCCAGCCTGTGTTTAGGGTACTTTATTTAAGCCTTTAGCATTCAGATTACTCTGACAAATATATTGCGTATTTATTCACATCTTTTTTTTAATTAATCGTGCTTTGTCATGCAGCAATCAAATTTCGATGATGTAATTGTTTATTTTTAGAATGATATTGTGGAGTTTGAGCGAGAGGCTGGATCTGCCGGTTTGAACATAAAACATAAAATTCTTGTGCCAGATATGATCAGTTTAGATGCTAAAGGACTAAGGACAAATGTCAATCGTTTATACATGAAATGGAAGATTGGAGGAAGTGGGCTTAGCATTTCTCGTTGTGTGAATGAGGAACAAGAGTCAGTAAATCACTACCTTGCAAAGAGAGAAGAATAACTGCTTAAACATGTTGCAAGAAAACTAGGACTTACTTGTGCTGCGCATGAAGAGAAGAAAGCATACCGAAGCATGATAACTTGTGAAAGGAAAGAAGCGCTAGAACTGACAAAACAGCACGTCGGACAAAATGCTTAACAGCATTTCATCCGTCTTTACGTTCTGAGTTCAATTCTGCCAAGTACGACTTTGTCTTCCATCCCTTTCAGAGGGATTTTATTAACTCTGAAAGAATGAAACGCAAAGTTAACTTCAGTAGAATTTGAATTCAGAATGTAAAGAACTGGCAGAAATGCTGCTAAGCATTTTGTCTAATAAGCTAATGATCCTGCAAATTCACCACCTAAGTAATGACAATCCTGTCTGCTAAAAGCACAAGGCCTGAAATTTTGGGGGAGGGAGATAGTCGATTACATCGACTCCAGTGCAGAATTGGTACTTATTTCATCGCTGCCGAAAGGATGAAAGCCAAAGTCAACCTCGGCAGAATTTGAACTCAGAATGTAAAGACGGACAAAATGCTGCTAAACATTTTACCTGGTGTGCTAACAATTTTGCTAGCTCATCTCAATAATAATGATGATGATAATAATAATAATAATAATAATAATAATAATAATAATAATAATAATAATAATAATAATAATAATAATAATCCTTTTCACTG